>NC_064814.1:56666755-56699872 GCF_023721935.1 Panthera uncia
GGGGGGGGGGGGGGTCGCGAGCGTGAACAGAAGCCTAACCCATTCCAGAAGAGCGGGAGACAGCGACGCGGGGGCATCACGAGATCGGCAAGATCTGAGACTCGATTGCGCATGCTGGTGTCCCTCTTGTCTGTGTTGTCCCGGACTCGCGGGGGCCGCGGCTGCGCCCGGCCAGGCTTGGGGGAGGGGTGGAAGCCCCCAGCTGAAACCCCACGGCGGGGACTCACGTGCCAACCTGCCGACACTTCGGCGCCCCGTTTTTAAAACTGGACACCCCGTCTTTGCTTCCAGACCGGCTCTTCTCCTGACCTTGCCGTTGCTGACAACCAGCCTCGTTCAGAAGCTGGTATCAGCTTTGTCCCTCCCCGCCACGTCCCTGTACCTAAAGTGCCATCAAGACGTTGAGAACATTTTTAAGCGAGCACGAGGCTTACTTTGCTGCCTTCTGCCTAGCCATGGATCCTGAACTCGCTGTTTTATAAAATTTCACCACCTTCTAGGGCGTCCCCCCCACCTTGTGGGCTCCCAGGTGTCGTGGGAGCGTGGACCTCCAGCCCGTCTCCAGTCTCACACCCGGGATCACTGCAGCCGTTGGCCCCTCCCTCCACGAAGTCTCTGACTTCTTTTCGCTTTTCATTCACGCCCCCACCTTGCCAGCGCGTGTCTCTGTGTGCCGGTCCCGGGCAGGTACAGGTAGCCTGCTGGGGCGTTCTCCCGGCCTTTGGATCTGCTCCGACTCAGCACGCTCTTCGGTGGCAGCAGAACATTCCCCGTGAGTTCCGTGGCGCTCGTAGGCTGTCTCTGGTGACGTCAAATTCCAGGCCCGGTTACTGTTCTCCCGGGTGGCTCTCTGGGGCGTCACTTGCCTTCCTGGCCGAACGGTGACTCTCCAAAGGCAGGGACGGGGCTGCTGTCTTACTAACAACATTCCAGCTGTACTCCAGGCTCATCGCTACATCGTCAGCTCCCTGGGAATTTCAGAGCGTTCCCGAGGAAACGTTAAGTGACTTGACGTCACGGACACACGGGTGTCAAGCTGTACGGTCTTGCTCCTCGTCTCCCCGCTTTCGTTCACAAACGGACGTAAACGTTTTTGTGTTCCTGCGGCGCCGCTTGGCATTGGGCTCTCTCCTCTCTCTGGGGTTGTGAACTGGGGCTCGGGGGGGAGGGCACGTACCTTGAAGACGGGGTGCAGCCCTGGGAGGCACCTCATGGTGGCCACGGCGATGACCTCGGCCACCAGGTGAGTGCTGAGCAGATGGTACTGGAGCTGGTGCACTTGGAAATCGGAATTGCGGACCCAGATCTTGGCCAGGAGCCAGGCGAGCGGGGGATCCGAGGGCAGGAACAGCGGGGGCACGGGGCAGCTGGGGCTGGGGGGCTGGATCTGCAAGAAGGAAAGCAGACACCTACTGACCCTCCGCCCGCTGTGTGGCATTCTGCTCGGCCCCGGGGGCGGCCACGGCCGAGTACGGAAGGCGTTGCTCCCTGCAGGTTAGGGTCTAGGAGGAAGACCGAGGCCCCCTCCTGCCCTGCCTCCCGCCGGCACTGCGCGCCGCTGCCCAGATGGTGGGGCGAGTGCAGGGGCGTCGGAAGCAGGGGGCCCAGCAAGCCTGGGCCCGAGCAAGGGCGGGCAATGGGAAGGAGAAGCTGGGTGTGTGAGACGGTGGGCAGGACTCGGTGACGGACCGGACCGTCGAGAACCGTGGGAGGAAGGGACTCGCGGGACGACGGGTGTTGAGTCAGGGGCCCCAGGGAGAGGAGAGGTCTCTCAGAGTGTGGCCCCCAAACCAGCAGCAGCTTTGGAACTTGTTAGAAGTGCAGATTCCCAGTTCCTACCCCCAGACCTACTGGACCCGAAAGTCTGGTGGGGGCACCCGGCCACCTGTGTTTGAACAGGCCCTCCCGTGACTGTGATGCCCACAAAAGTTTGAGAACCACCGGGTACAGGATGAGAACCCAGAAGGCCAGTATGGCTCTCGAACAGAACGGGAACTTCCAGTTGGGTGAGCCAGCAAGCCAAGAGTGACAGGCGGACCGGCCGCTCTGAGTGAGGTGGGGGTGAGGGACAAAGAAGCTGGGAGCAGAGGTCGGGCGGACAGAGCCGTGTGGGGAGGGGGTGCCCGGGGCGCCTCACCTGGATGACCACGGGCAGCAGCTTCCCCTCGGGCCGCATCTGGAGCATGACGAGGGGGGCGGCCAGGTACTGCTTCTCTCCTCGGATCACGTTGGCCGGGATTCCGTCCAGCAGGCTGAAGTCAGCCTCAAACAGGGAACCGCTCTGCGGGGAGGAGGAGGGACGCGCCCAAGGTTACGGTTGACGGCGCACCCCCGGGGGGCCCGGGCAGAGGCCAGGCGACGGCCCTGATCTAGCTTCTTGCCATCATCCTGTGTCGGCACCAGAGCCCCGCTGGCAGGCCCGGAGCGTCTGATCCCACCCCGTCAGGTTCGCTGAGCCAAGAAACGGAGCGTCATGCGGTTAGCGGATCTGGGCTCAGAGCCGGGCCCGCGTCCGGCCCGGTCTGTGTTACGGGTACCGGAAGCTGTCCTTTTGCCAGGCTGGCCGGTCCCCTTCGCCGTCACCCCTCGGTGCTCTGCTCCCTGTGTTTGGTCCCCACCAGCTCGGCAAACGCTCTTTCGCTTCCCGTCCAAATGTCTCCTTTTCGTCCGAGCGCCGCACAGAGGGCCCCCGGCCACGGCCGCCGCCGAATCCAGCCGGCACGTGCGCACACCCGCGCGGCCCTTCCAGACCCTGCTCTCCTCCAGGCAGCCTCCCCAGGTCTCGCCCGCTGGCGGCGCCCGTGTCGGGAGTATGACGTCAGCCAGGGAACGTCATCGTCCCTGCTAACGTCTCCGGCCCCGCCGGGGCCCTGGGAATTCGTCCCGTTTCCCCTCCGTGCCGGGAGCTCCTCGAGGCGCCCGTCTCCACGCTTTGCCATCCTTAGGCTCTCTGCACGGGGCCCCGCAGCCCGGCACAGTGGGCGACCAGGCCTCCCTTCCCCTGACGCATCTTTGGTCCCTTGCCTTTACGACTTCCCCCGCCCACACGGCCAGGAGTACCTGGAGTTCTCTCTCCAGCTGGGCCCCCAGCGCCTCGGTCCCCGAGGGCAGCACCAGCCGGGAGGGCAGGGAGGCGGAGCGTCTCAGCACCATGGGGTTGGCGCCGTTGAGGAACTGGTAGCCGAAAAGTTCATCGTCCCGCCAGCAGCGGTGAACCCTCTCTGTGGGGCCAGGGGGAGTGGAGGAGGGAGTATTTGTCACCTCCCGGATGTCCCTCCCCTCCAGGCCCTACCGGGGCAGTTCAGGCACGGCACGTGACCACCCTGTCTGCGGCCCCTGGCTCGTCACTCTGGAGGCCTCTGTGACCTGGTCGGCCGACAGGGTCTGAGGAGTCAAGGGGACTATGGGGTGTGAAGGGCGGGTCACCCAGCGGGGCCATCGGGGACGTATCGAGACCTGGGGGAACCACTGACCAGCCAGGTCGCTCTTCTGGCCCCAGAAGATCTGGTCAAAATCCTCCAGGCGGCTCCAGGAGCTCAGGAGGGTGTAAACGCGCTTGAGGACCGTCTCCAGAGCCCTAGGACGGGTGTGGGGACGTGAGCCCAGCCCCTCGCGCGCTCCCGCCGTCGTCCGGTCTCCCCGCCCTGCTCCGCTCCGAGCCCCAGGCTTCCTCACCCTGCCTTCAGCGCCCACTCGAAGTCCAGCCTCTTTTCCTCATGGAACCTCGAGTTTGGAGGCAGATCGTCCTGGCGTTCTGCCGCTATCGTCCGGGGTAACCCTTCCTTCCAGGTGGCCCAGCTGGGAGACACGAGGGGACTTCAGGGAGGGTGTCTCCGTCAGCGAGAGGGGCGGGGCCCGGGGAGGGGGGACAGGGCTCACCAGTACAGTCTTCGTCTCTCCTTCAGCTCTTTCTCCCGATGCTTCTGGAACACGTCCAAGGCGTTGTCTCCTGCCAGGCGCGCTGGGGAGACACGAAGGTGATTGGCCACACGGTTTTGCGTGGTCCTGGGCTCTCCCCTGCTTGTCCTCGTCTTAGCCACGGTGGTCAGGGCCCGAGGGCCCCGTTCTGCTTTGTCGCTTCTGTCTCTCCCTGTGCCTCACGTGATCAGTCGCCCAGATGAGCGCTTCCCAGACCTGCCGACCTTGCACCCCCCGGGGGCCCTCACCTCTGCGCTCAGCCCTTGCCCTGAGACACAAACGTCATGGTTGTCCCCCATGTTTGTGAGCCTGTCTTTCCCTCCCTGACCCTATTTCATCAATACCGGGGGTTGGATTCATCACCTTAATTAAGCTGATAAAATCTGAATCACTCGTGTGACCACACCTCTTTCTACCATGTATCAGCTTTGCTCAGTTTCACACGTCTGCACCCTCACCTGTCACACCTGCGGCTGTCTTCAGAAGCCATCGAGGAGCTGCTGGGTTGGCCTTCTCTCCCTCACTTCACCTTTCTTAGCCTCAGAGGCACAGTCTGTGTGTTGACGGGTTCTAGCTCTTCTCTGTGCCCGCACTCACCTGTGTCGGAGCCCCCTCTCAGGCGCCCATCCTTACTGTCCTTGTCCGTGTTGGTCTCAGGACTCGTCTGGAACAGTGACCAATCCGAACTGCCTCCTCCTCCTCCGGCCCGCTGTCGGGGTGCGCCCTGTCCCTCCCAGGGGTCTGCGTGCTTTCTCGGCCTGGTTCGTGGTCTTCCCCGAGCGGTCCCCTGCTGCGTGTGCTGTCCTGACTGTCGCTGCCCTCACTTGTCCCGCCACACAGAGACCTGCCTTCCACTCTGTTTTCCACCAGTGCTGCAGCCCCCAGGCCCCTTCCCCTCATTGGAAGAGGGCTCTCCAGATCCTTCTTCCCCTCCAGTCGCCTTACTCTGTGTGTCACTCGGGGACTGAGAACTTTTCCCTGATCCTTGTCTTCTCCCTACCTCCTCTGCCGAGCCCCCACTGTTTTCAAGCCCCTCCTGGGGACCCCCGAGGTCCCCAGTGTCCATACCGCTTCCCCGCCCCCACCCCTCACCGGTGCCCTCGGGCAGGCTCAGCACGTCCTGGCCTTGCACCCAGCGGTAGCAGGGGAAGAAGGTGGCCTCCTCGCAGGCTCCGGGGCCGCGCACGGTGATGCAGTCGCAGAACCAAGCGTCGTCCACCACCGAGTGGTGTTTGCGCAGCTTCACGAACTGCAGGGGCCCCAGGTCCTTGGGGACGTCGCGCTCGAACTCCTCCTCCTGCGGGGGCCACAGTCCGCGACACTTAGGAGCAGGGGCCCGGGAGAGGCCGTCTTCGTGGGGGTCGGGGGCGCCTTTGCGGAGCCCCCGCTGCCCAGGGCCTCCAGAGACGGCAGCCCTTGTTCCCCTCTCCGGACACCTGCGCGGCGCGGGCCCGGGAGGACGAGGGCGCACGGGGCACGGCCCGCGGGTTCAGCGATCAGTGACTGAGCGTCGTCGCCCACGTGGGCCCAGCCCTGAGCTGTCACCGAGCCCGCCCTCGGGGCAGCCTCTGGCGGGACCTCCGATCCCGCATTGACACCGGCTCTGGGGTCACTTGGGGAAGCCCAGAGGGGAGGCTGCGAGGACCGGAGGGAGAAGGGACTTGAGCCCGGCCCGGGCTCCGGCTCCTGTCTCCGCCGGCGCGACCTCGCCGTCGCCTGCCGCCCGCGTCCCCGCCGCCCTCCCGCCGCGAGCCCAGGCCCGGCCAAGGTCGGGGTCCCCGCTCGGGGCGTCTGACCTGGCCCCGCGCCGGCCGCAGCCGCAGCTCCAGCCGCGCCTCCCCGCGCGCCCCGACCAGCCACAGCTGCACGCGGTTGTGCGACCCGGAGAAGAGCCAGGCGCCGGTGGCCACGCCGATGCGGTAGCGGCCCATGGCGGTCCCGCCGCAGCTCGGGCTCCGGGGCCTGCGCGTCGGGATCGCCCGGGGCCGCCGGCGGCTGTCGGGGCGCCTCCGGGCCGGTCGCGGGCCTTTAAAGAGGGGCCTGCGTCCCCGCCCCCTCGCAACTCTCGGGCGCTCCCCAGTCCCCGCCCCAGGCGAGCCCGAACCTGTGCGCGGAGGAGACGGCTGGGGAGTGGGGGGGGGGGGCTCGGCTGGGGCGGGGCTGCGGGAAGATAAAGGGGCCCGGTGGGCGGGGCCGAGAGTCTGGAGGCGCCCGCCGCGCCCGGCCTGGGGGGGAGGGGTGGGGAGCTGGGGGCCGCAGGGTCGGGGGCTTCGAGGATGAGGCTCCAGGCCTTCGGGAAAGCGGGGAGGGAGAGGGGGTGAGGGGGTCTCGGCCTCCCTGGGCTGGCACCTGGGGAAGGCTGGCTGGGGGGCCGCGCTGGCCTCCGGTAGAAGGACCCCGGCGGGCCCGCGGCGCCTGGTTTCTACCGCGTTGGAGCCCGGCCCTGCGAGAAATGACCAGGAGTTCGTTCCCTAGAACCTGGAAAAGTGACAGGTCAAAGGCTGGCCCCCCTCCTTCCCGGGGCCGTTTTCACACGTCCTGGCTGCAGGACCCGGGGACACCAGAAACAGAGGCCTCACCGAGGCAGGGCGGCGCAAACTCCTGGCGTCCACCCTTCGGAGTGCGTGCGGATGTTAGGGACGCAGGTGTCAGGGTGCAGCGTGGAGTCGGGCGGGAACCCGGCATAGGCGGGCAGTTCCCGTGACCTTGGTCCTTTCCGGGTGAACGGAGTCCCTTAGCCTTCAGTATGTAACAGGTTAATTTTTGTCGTCGTCACTGACCCTGATGCCTTCTTCCCTTAACCAGAATTGTTCTCTTCTCAAACCTTATATGTAAGTGGCTTTTGTTAGGCATTAAGTTCCACTTTTGTCCTCTTCCCTGCTGTCCTTATCTTTCCTCCTCCCCCCAGCAATTTCCTGAGTGGCTCTCCTGGCTCTCGGGGCAGGAAACTAGGGAACGGCAGTGGGGCCAGTGCTGCTTAGGGACTCTGTAGACCCCAGGACTGGGGCTTTGTCATCCAGGAATCTGAAGACGCCTCCCGCAGGTCCCTGTCTAGACCTGGCTCCAGGTCACTCATAAGCGTTTGGCCCCCAGGGTGTATGTCTGGTGGCCTGGGCCAGAGCAAAGTAAGTCTGCTTTCTTGAGCCTGACCCTCAAAAATGGTTTGGTCTGTTGGTTACTGGGGGGTAAGAGGGCTTCTAGACCCGCAGAACAGCCTCCAAACTGCACGGAAGTGTCTGATCTGCACTGGGTGTCGTCCTCCCTCGTATTTTCGAGACTCCTCTCCACCTGTGTCCTCTGTGCTCAGCACCGTGCGTCTGCCATTCGCAGGCTCCCGGTTCCTCCAGTTTGGGGGACCGCCCCGCTCTGTAATACCCAAATAAAATGGCTCGCGTTCCCAGCCTGTGTAGTGGCTGGCTCTGACCTTTTCCACACACACCCCCTTCAAAGGTCGCTTTTGCCTATAAAAGAATTTGTCTCATACCTACTTCCCAAGTCAGTCCACACTTGAACCTGCTTCTCTGCCCCTTTGTGACGCCCCTTCTGCCCTGTCTGGTGCCTTGCAAGGTCACGTGGCAGAGGGGGAAGTAAATATTTAAGAATAGGCCCACGTAGGGCGTATGTTACATGAGTTTATACGTTTAAAACACTTAGACGATGCCAGTGTGTTTTATCTGCTACCATTCTGTTATTTACAGACTGGAAACAGTTCCCAGTTGAATGTTGTCCGCATCACTCCTGGACATTCCTCTGCCCTTCCCTGCCCTGTTTTCCGTGTCCCTCCAAAGACCCCAGTTTCCCATGAGGGGTCTTACTCCTCTAGGCCCTTCCTCCCGCTTCCTTTCTTTTTCCTTTTTTAAGCATGTGGGTTATGTTGGGGAAATATAGTTAAAAACCCAAATTCCCAGCCCAGGAGAACCCCTCCACAAAGATTGCAGAGAAAGAAACAGTTTTATTATTTAAAAAAGTCTTTTTGTTAAATGTTTATTTATTTCTGAGAGACACAGAGAGACAGAGCATGAGCAGGGGAGGGGCAGAGAGAGAGAGAGACAGAATCCAAAGCAGGCTCCAGGCTCCAGGCTGTCGGCACAGAGCCCGACGCGAGGCTCAAACTCACCGACCGCGAGATCATGACCCGAGCCGAAGTCGGACGCTCAACCGACTGAGCCACCCAGGCGCCCCGAACATTTATTTATTTTTGAAAGAGATAGAAAGACAGAGCACCAGCGGGGGAGAGGCAGAGAGGAGGAGACAGAGAATCCGAAGCAGGCTCTAGGCTCCGAGCCATCAGCACAGAGCCCGACGCGGGGCTCGAACTCACAGACCGCGAGATCATGACCCGAGCCGAAGTCGGACGCTCAACCGACTGAGCCCCCCAGGCGCCCCCAAACAGTTTTGTTATTGACTACGCTTTAAACCAGAACGTGACACGTCTCACAGGCAATCTGCTAAGAGACTCACGGACAGAAGGAAATGGTCCCTTTCATACAGCCACACACACACACACGTATGGTCTCAAGTTAAGAGTGACCGGTCCTCAAGTAAAAGGCTTGGCGGCACCCTTTGTCCCGCCCCATTCATCCCAAGTCCACCTGGTAACTGGTGGCGGTCTGTGTTACTGCCAGGCCTCGTCGTGAGGAAAGCAGACTTCTTGTATCTTGATGACGGCAGCTGGTTCCGCAAGTTGGAGCACGGACCCCCCCCTCCCCCAGTCAGGCTTCCAGCCTCCCACGGAAGCCAGAAGAGAGGGGCTCCGTCTCCTTTGATGTTGACCTTTCAAAGGGGTGGATCCTGGGTCCTTGGGAAAGACATTCCTGGATCTAAAGCTGACCGGAGGCTTGTTTAGCTTCTAAGAGGATTTCCATGCATTTTACGGAGATGGAGAAGGAACTTAAAACGAAAGGTTTTCTGACAGAGATGCTCTCAGACCAGGGAACAGTGGAGAAGCCTCTTGTCTTCAACAGGGAGAACTAAGCCTCTTCATTTTTTGTTTTTGTTTTTGTTTTTTTTTGTCCTTACGATGATCATTTCGTTCTTAGGCCTGTCGCGGGATTGAGTTTGCCGGGCCCTCTGCGGTAGGGAGGCCCTCACCTGCCACACGGGCCCGCCGAAGCCGAGCTCCCCCCTCTTCCAGACCCCCAGGCCCCGTTCTCCGGGCCCAGCAGCCGACTCCCACATTGCCACCACCTCCCTTCACAGGGCACGTGAACTCCTTGATCAAAGCCCTCTCACTCTCCCCGGGGGCCTGTGGGGGAGGAGGATGGCCCTTACGTGTTCGAGCTGGAAAGGCTCGTTAAAGTGTTTTTCTAGGGGCGCCCGGGTGGCTCTGTCGGTTAAGGTTAAGCGTCCGTCCGACTTCGGCTCAGGTCATGATCTCACGGTTCGTGAGTTCGAGGCCCAAGTCCGGCTCTGCACTGACGGTGGGCAGCTGCTTGGGATTCCCTCTCTCCCTCTCTCTCTACCCTTCCCCCCCCAAAATAGATAGACTTTTAAAAAGTGAATTTAAAAAAATACAGTGTTTTTCTAAACATAAACGTAAGAATAATTGCATCCCCTCCTATCTCCCGTGCCAATGTGGTTCCGACCACAGCCAGTCTAGAGGATGACCCCCTCGCCCCGGCACTATGAGCGTTTGGGGCCCACTTTGGGCACGGGGCTGTATGAATTTGTCACTGTTCCTTGAGGACAACTTGGACGTACAAACATGGCATTATAAACTCTGTCACTTTAAACCGTCTAAACACGGGACCTGACTTCAGGGTAGAGATATTGTCATCTGTTTTTCCGATTGGTCACTTGAGGGCTTGCTCGGCCTGCCTGCAGGGGCCCAGCACTTCCCTCTGAGCGCTGTCACTCGATTCTGTCCCTGTTCAGTGGGGTGACCGGGGAAACACCGTCTCGCACGGTCTAAGGGTCAGTTTCTCGGGATACAGGGATCCCTGCCTCGACCACGACATACCCTTGGGCTTCCAAGCTATTAGTTCACACAGGCTCGGGCGGGGTCCCCACGTGTGACTCTGGTGTGAAGGGGCTGTACCAGGGCCGTGTCCAGCTTTAGACTATTTTCTTTTTTCAAAGCACTTTTGTGATTTAAAAAAAAATTTAAGTTTATTTATTTATTTTGAGGGAGAGGGAGAGAGAGAGAATCCTAAGAAGGCTCTGAGCTGTCAGCACAGAGCCCGACACGGGGCTCGATCCCACGAAACATGAGATCATGACCTGAGCCGAAGTCAAGAGTCGGACGCTTCACCGACTGAGCCGCCCAGGCGCCCCCAGCTTTAGGCTCTTAAACCGTCAGGACTTGGTGTTGAGCCCGGTCGAATGAACAGCCACTTTCCTCACAGGGGGTTCCCTCTCGGGACCCCCAGTGTTCCTTCCTGTTGATGGATCTCTGTTAGAACCTTCTCAGCCTTTCACAGAGGGCTTGATTAATATTGAACAATGTAAACAAGAATTCAAATCCCAGTCCCTTTCCTTCCAGGTAGTGTCTTGGGCCCTTTAGGCAAATCTCCCCCCTTCCTCCTCATCCGCCGGTCTGCACACCACGGGAGTATTGGGGTGTGGCAGAGCCTTGGTGGGGCCTCCAAAGGGTGCCGGAGAGGGGACGCTCAAAGCTCAGAGAAGAGTCCTAGAAGGTTTGCTCCCGGGGAGCTGCGTCCATTCAGAGAGAAAAAGCTGCGGGTTATTTTGCCGCCTCTCTTCCCTCCGCTTCCCGCGCCCCCGTCTCTGGCAGACGTCCCCAAGCTGAGCCCAAAGAGTCTGTGCGAATTTCTGTGCGCTCAGAGCGCTCTTAAGTCACGATGCCCTTCAAGGAGCGGTTGGTTTTGGTCGCTGAAAAAACTCTTTGCCAAACTATATACTTCTCCCCACAGCTTGCTTTTCTCCCTTAAGAGACGTTGCTCGCGGAAACTTCTGGGGCTCACTGGTGATTCACCCGACGCGTTCCTTCGAACAGCTGTGTGGTGCTCCACTGTCACGGGCGTACGGCTGTTTCCGGTTTGGGGGCACACGACCGACGCTACGAAGGGTGGGTTTGTGCTTACGTCTTCATGCCCTCGGTGGTTCTATTTCTGTGAATCGGAGTCCAAGAGAGAGGTGCAAAGAATAAAAGACCACAAAACAAGAATAAGATAAAACAAACAGGATGAAAACAACAAAGCCGAGTGTCTACTTGCCTCGCGGTGGAATACACCAGGGGACACACGGGCTGAATCGTCCACGGACGGGGATAATCAGGAATTTTTCAGGGCTGGGAAGGGGGCGTTCGTAACGCGTACGTGAATTCACGGTTGAAAGCTTGTCCCTGGAGAGGCTATTCCTGGCCATCAAAAATCTTCAGCTGGAGAGCAACAGTTTGTTTCTGCCGTCGGCGGGGCAAGTGCTGGCCGGAGCCCTTTCCCGTGGGGACCCGGGGCTCTTTGTGATCTTACGGGGAGCCGGTGCCTCCGACAGGTGGAGGCAGGGTGTAGGTCAGAGCGCAGTGCGCCAGGAAGAAGGCCGCGAAGGCGACAGAGGGGGTCGTAGCTGGAGATGGGGGCCCCGGGGACGCAGTGGGAGGGAGGTGTGGAGGTGCAGGAAAATGGGATACAGGTGATGAGGGCAGACCCCCAGGGGGCAGGTGAAGTCCAGGAAGCGTATGGAACACCCGGCCATAGATCCCGCGCACCGACAGCGGGCAGGGCAGCGTCTCAGATACCACGGTGGTTTGTGGCCCTCCGGAGGGCCACACACAGGTCCACAGATACATTAAAGCGCTAAGATTTCAACCAGGAGGGGCAGAAAGCAATTGAGAAACCAGTGTCTTAAAGGTTTCGTAAGGGGGTGATAGGAAAGCGTGGCTCAGGGGTGTGATTTCCTTAGCAGTGCTCCCTGCTTGGCTGCTAGGCACCCACACGAAAATAGAAGGTTGGAATCCTCCGGAACGGGAACCCCGAGGCTCTGTCAGAGGCTGATACGCCCCCCCCCCCCCCCCCCCCCCCCCCCCCCCCCCCGTTCTTATCTCCCCAGCGTCGCTGGCGGAGCAGGCGCGGACACCGGGCCTGTCGTCGAGTGTCGTCAGCTTGCGCGTCAAGCAGACACGGTGTCAGGAGGGGCCTCCCGGATCTACCCCCGTGAGGCTGGCGTCTCGGGACTGCTCGGATGACTCATGCCACAGCGGGCGCTTCTCAGCATTTCTGGAAGGAGGCTGAGAGGTGCACCCTGGGCCCTCTCCCCAGCCCCCACCGCCGCCCTCTGTTTCTTGGAGAGCCAGCCTCGGATCCCTGGCTTATCTTGGCAGGACTGCACGGGAAGGCCACCCCCGCGGCACCTTGAGCCTCCCACTCCATTCTGGAGAGGACACCCCAGGGGCCACACAAACTCCACACCTTCTCTGGGAGCCCTGCCTACGACCCTTCACCATCCCACCCGTTGACCTTCCTCTTCGGCCCGGTGTTTGTCTTGTCACCCTACGTTAGTGACATTTCTTATTCACCCCGGCTTCCAGATGGCTTCTGCGTCTTGCCTGATGGTCTCTGTTCCGCCCTGTGCTGACTGTCGGGTGGTCCGTGAGACAGACTCGTACTGAAGGTTTGAAAGGGTGACAGCCAGGGCAGGGGCTAGGGGGAGGGAAGTGAGGCACTCCCCTTGGGCATGACATTTCAGGGGGTCCCCCAAAACTCAGTAATCGAGATAGAAACTATTTTGGGCGCCTGGGTGGCTCAGTCGATCAAGCGTCCCACTCTTGATCTCGGCTCAGGTCACGATCTCATGGTTTGTGGGTTCGAGCCCCACGTTGGGCTGTGCAGTGACAGAGTGGAGCCTGCTTGGGATTCTCTCTGCCCCTCCCCCACTTGTGCATGCACACTCCCCACCCCGGCTCAAAATAAGTAAATAAACTTAAACGTGTTTTTAAAAAAGATGGGAAATATTTTGCTGCAGTATTTTAAAAAAATCAAAATGAATGCAAAGAAAAATCTAGGATGAACAAGATATCAAAACGTAAAATAAATCCAGGATCAGTTGTAAGACTTGACGTTAGCCATCTGCATTCTTAACATTTTTTGCAATCGCTCCTTCCACCAGAGATTTCTCTCTGGCCGACCTGACCCTCGGGACCCCCAGACCCAACCCACAGGGGCCTTGCTGTAGAAAGTTCTTACTTTCTCTTATTTCTGTTTATTCGCAGACCCTCTCACCTCCTCTCTCCACCTCCCACACTCCCCTCAGCAGTGACATACTTGAGGAAAGGCCGTATTTTTCCTTATTATGTAAACAACTTATTTGTCACAAGTATCGTCTCTTCAACCTCTGCTCTGCCTCCTGGCTTTCTGAAACCAAGATGGCTCTTCAAGGTGTTTTGTAAATAATAAGCCATCTGCTACTTTAGCCACAAGAACAAGTGATTTCCCAAGATTAAATTCTCAAGCATGTTGCCTTTCCCACAAATGTCTGTAAATTGAGGGAAACAAAGATTGACTCTCTTAAGATTCATACGTGGCCAAACCATCCCCAGAGAACAGTTGGCTACAATCAAGGGGTGTGTGTGTGTGTGTGTGTGTGTGTGTGTGTGTGTTTGATGAAAGTAAGAGAAAGCAAGATGGATGTACACAGTTAACCCTACAAGACTCTGACAAGTAGATATTATTACCCCTGTTTTATAAACTAAGGCTCAAAGAGGGGAAGGGCTGTCCCGAAAGTCACACAAGTCACAAGCAGGTGATCAATGTTGCAACAGTCTCCGTTGCCTTAACTGGGGCTGCCCTTAGGGTGTGCAGGGTCTCACGCAAATAACTCTTTGCGGGCCTCCTGCCTGTATAAATGGCTTGATTGATGTGGAGAAAGGGAACCCTCCTGCACTGTCTACGGCAGTGCAGACTGGTGCAGCCACTGTGAAAAACGGTATGGAGGTTCCTCAAAAAGTTAACAATAGAACTACCCTACGACCCAGCAATTGCAGTGCGAGGTATTTTACCTGTGGGTACAAAGATGCTGAGTTGAGGGGTTATATGTGCTCTGATGTTTATAGCAGCATTATCAACAATAGCCAAATTATGGAAAGAGCCCAAATGTCCATGGACTGACGAATGGATAGAGAAGATGTACACGCGCGCGCGCGCGCGCGCACACACACACACACACACACGCACAGGAATATTACTCAGCCATAAAAAATGAACCTTGCCATTTGCAACACATGGATGGATCTAGAGTGTATCATGTTCAGCAAAATGAGTCAGGTCAGAGAAAGACAAATACCAAATGATTTCACTCATTTGTGGAATTTAGAAAACAAAACAGATGCACACAGGGGAAAAATAGAGAGTCAAATCATAAAACAGACTCTTAACTATAGAGAACAAACGGAGGGTTGCTGGAGGGGTGGTGGGTGGGGGGATGGGCTAAATGGGGGATGGGCATTAAGGAGGGCGCTTGGGGTGAGCACTGGGTGTTGTATGTAAGTGACGAATCACTAAATTCTACTCCTGAAACTAATACTACACCATGTGTTAACTAGACTTTAAATAGAAACTCAAAAAAATTTTTAAAAAATGCATTATGGAATTCACGGGTGCATGGTGATTTATCAGTGGAGACACGGAGTACTGGTTAGTGAGGAGGTACTTACGTATTTATTTATCGTGCATCCACTGCACAAGGAGTGTGGCATGAACATTTGCTCCGGTGGCTTTCTGAGAAGGAGTGCTTAAGAGGTACATTTTTTCTGAGATCTTGCATATTTGAAAATGTCTTTATTCAACTCACATTTGCTTGGTAATTTGCCTAGGCCTAGAATCCTGGATGGGAAATTAACCGCCCTCAGAATTTTGAAACTATTTTTGTGAGTGTAAGGATAGACTAATTTCCATAACAAAGAAACCTCCGAATACAGTGACTTAAACATCCAACGAATAGTCCACATATCACTTCTTTGTCTCTACTCTGTTTGAGGTTTCCTCAACTTCATCTCTGCTTTTTTTCTATTAAATTAAAAATATTTCTGCCAGGGCACCTGGGTGGCTCAGTCGGGTGAGCCCCCAACTTCGACTCAGGTCATGATCTCACGGTTCGTGAGTTCGCGCCCTGCATTGGGCTCACTGCTCTCAGTGCGGAGCCCGCTTCGGATCCTCTGTCCATCCCCCCGCCCCTCCCCCACTCGTGCACGCACAGGCACGCTCTCTCTCAAAAATAAATAAAACATTTAAAAATAAATAAACACCTCATTTAAAAAACCACTTCTGCTATTGAAACTTTTCTGTCTTGTTCTTTGTTACTTTCAAAAAACAGTTGGCTCCACCAAAAGCAATAAGATAGTTAGGAATAATCCTAGCCAGAGAGGTGAAAGACCTATACTCTGCAAACTATAAACACTGATGAAAGAAATTGAAGGTGACACAAAGAAATGGGAAGACATCCCGTGCTCATGGATTGGAAGAATAAATAGTGTTGAAATGACTATATTACCCAAAGCAATCTATACATTTAATGCAATCCCTGTCAAAATACCAACAGAATTTTTCACGGAACTAGAACGAACAATCCTAAAATTTGTATGGAACCACAGAAGACCCCGAATGGCCCAAGCAAACTTGGAAAAGCAAAGCAAAGCTCGAGGCATCATAATTTCAGACTTTATAAGATATGTTACAAAGCTGTAGTAATCAAAACAGTATGGTGCTGGCATAAAAATAGACACACAGATCAATGGAGCAGAATAAAAAGCCCAGAAATGAACCCACGGCTATGTGGCCAATTAGTCTTTGACAAAGCAGGAAAGAATATCCAATGGGAAAAAGACTGTCTCTTCAACAAACAATGTTGGGAAAATTGGATAGCAACACGCAGAAGAGTGAAATGGACCGCTTCCTTACACCACACACAAAAATAAATTAAAAATGGATTAAAGACCTAAATGTGAGACCTGAAACCATAAAAATCCTAGAGGAGAACATAGGCAGTAATTTCTTTGATATTGGCTGTAGCAACTTCTTTCTAGGTATGTCTCCTGAGGCAAGGGAAACAAAAGCAAAAATAAACTATTGGTACTGCATCAAAATAAAAGGCTGCACGGCAAAGGAAACGACAAGACTAAAAGGCAACCAATGGAACGGGAGAAGATATTCGCAAGTGACATATCTGGTAAAGAAATCGATAAAGAACTTATAAAACAACACCAAAAGGTGGATAATCCAATTAAAAGATGGGCAGAAGACATGAATAGGCATTTTCCCAAAGACATGTAGATGGCCAACAGGCACATGAAAAGATGCCCATCGTCACTCGTCATCAAGGAAATGCAAGTCAAAACTATGATGAAATATCACCTCACATCTGTCAGAGTGGCTAATACCAACAACACAAGAAACAACAGGTGTTGGCAAGGGTGTGGAGAAAGGGGAACGCTTCTGCACTGTTGGGGGGAATGCAAACTGGTGCAGCCACTCTGGAAAACAGTATGGAGGTTCCACAAAGAGTTAAAAATAGAACTACCTTAGGATTCAGTAATTGCACTACTAGGTATTTACCCAAAGAATACAAAGATACTAATTCCAAGGGATACATGCACACTGATGTTTATAGCAGCACTATCTACAATTGTCAAACTATGGAAACAGCTCAAATGCTCATCACCTGATAAATGGGTAAAGATGTGGTGTGTGTATGTGTGTGTATATATATACACACACAAGCACGTGCATGCACACACACATATGCACACACACACACACGCACACACAGAGGAATGCTATTCAGCCAAAAAAAAGAGTGAAATCTTGCAACAACATGGATGGAGCTGGAGAGTATTATGCTAAGTGAAAGAGGTCAGAGAGAGACAAATACCATGATTTCACCTAGATGCGGAATTTAAGAAACAAAGCAAATGAGCAAGGGGAAAAAAAGAGAGAGAAACCAAGAAACAGGCTCTTAACTATACAGAACAAACTGATGGTTACCAGAAAGGAGGTGGGTGGGGGGATGGGTGAAGTAGGTGATGGGGATTAAGGAGTGAGCTTGTCGTGATGAGCACCAGGTATTGTATGGAGTTTGCACCTGGAACTAATATTACACTGTATGTTAACTAACTGGAATTTAAATAAAAACTTAAAAAAAAACCCACCTTGCTCTTGTTTCAAGGATGCTAAATCTCTAATATTTCTGAACATGATAATTACGGTTGAAAAAAATTTCTACTCCTGCACTATTCCTGTTTTCTTTGAGTCCCTTTCTCTTTTTAAATGTCTGGTGATCCTTGGCCTTCTCTTCATATTTAAGACTGAGGCACTAAAAAAGGATAGTGCCTGTTGGTGGGGCTTTCAAAGGAATGAGCAGAGACCTGGCCATTGGTGTGGGACCTCCAGTATCAGTATCTTTAGGCATTTTCTAGTGGGATGCTTGGTCTCTCCAGAGACCCAACATTCCAATTTCCTGTTTGGGGTGTGTAAGCCTGGCCACTGGCATTCTTGGCAGCATTTGGAGAAAGAGGACTGGGGATGCACCATTTGGCATGTTGGCTTTCACTTAGATTTTCCGTTTTCACTAGGACACGTCCACCTGATGTCCCAGGTCCAGAGTTCCCTTGCTCAGTCAGAGGATACACTTTTAGTCTTCTCCTGGGGGAGAGGAGGGAGAATTGCCTGAATGGGTTGATAAAGGAATATGGGGGCCATTTGCTTCCTTCTCATTCCAAATTTCAACCAGTTCTACTGTGCTCAGTCTCACCTGTAGCCCTAACTGCAATCATCATCAGTATTCCAGTTCCTGACACTTTCTGGGGGATCTGTGTTGATTGGCCCACCCACACCCTGTGGGCATTTGACTTTTAACTTTCTCTGGTCTGCTACGTTAATTACCACTTGTCCATGTGCTTTCGCCTTCCAAACTGTAGATGTCATCTCTTATCTACCCTTGCACCATCTCTCTTGGGAGAGGTCATTGAGAAGATGTGATCACAGTTCATGTGAGAGTTGGACTCAGGATATTGGGGGCTCCTTGCCCTTCCCTATGCTTGGAATGTATGCTCTCCCCACCACCCCTACAGTGGGAGCCACTTTCAAGGACACAGCCTTCAGAGAACAGTGTGTCATTTAGACCATCTGGATGGTTCATGTGACTGAACCCATTTATGGCTTCTTTATACAGTTTTAAGATATGGCAGGCAGGTGTAATCTGCTTGTTCTTCAGCCACCCAAGCCTTGTAAGTTAGTTGATTATTAAAACTGCCGCCTACCAATCTAGAATGATCTGCCACTTACTTCGAGCTCTCCTTGCTCTCTGCATACAGGGCCAGATTGTGAACCAACAATCTCCAATTCCTTTTGTCATTATGCTTTTTTAAAAAGTTCCTTAACTGACATTTCAGTGGAGAAAGGAATGAGAGCAGAGGAGAGGAAGAACTCCAGCCCTTCATCATTACTTAAAAGAAGATTTTTTCCTTAAATAGTGCCGCTCTTCCATTTTTTTCCCTCGTCTTTCCTTCTTGAGCTTTTGGATGGATATTAGAACTTCTGGATTTATTCTCCATGTCCCTCAACATTTCTTCCTCACTTTATAATAAAAATGATATTTCTGGGGCGCCTGGGTGGCTCAGTCGGTTAAGCGGCCGACTTCGGCTCAGGTCACGATCTCGTGGTCCGGGAGTTCGAGCCCCGCGTCGGGCTCTGTGTTGACAGCTCAGAGCCTGGAGCCTGTTTCGGATTCTGTGTCTCCCTCTCTCTGACCCTCCCCCGTTCATGCCCTGTCTCTCTCTGTCTCAAAAATAAATAAACATTAAAAAAAAATTTGAAAATGATATTTCTGTGTTTTGTACTTTGAGAGAATTCCTTGGCTGAGTCTTCCAACTCACCAATTCGCTCTTTAGCTGTGTCTGTTCTGCCACTGAGTTGTAATCTCAACAACAGCACTTGTCTTATTGCCTACTTCTCTAATTGCTTCACTTAGAAACTCCCAGTTCCTGTTTCATGATTACCTACCCTTATCTCTCCGAAGATATTATTTATCCCTATTTGAAGTCCTATTCTAACACCTTATTAATGCCATTGCCTTGGGTTTAAGTTCTCCCAGTGTTTGAACGTGTGCCTCTCTTATGAGGTGAGAAACTTCTCAACTGCCTGCTAATTCTTTCTTTGTGTGTTCCTCTTCATAGCTGATGTTATCTATTAGATTGTTGCCGTCTTAGTTTTCACAGCCCAGCTGGGAAGAGGGGCTGGTGTCACTGTCAGGGTTGTACTCTGTATTTGTTTCCACTGAAAGTTGGAAGTGGACGGGTGTGCTTCTGGTGAGGCACAGAGTGTGATTGCTCCATATTCCGTAAGGATGGCTTCCACGTGGCTCCCACACCTCGGGCACTGTTCTTGTTTCCTCCTGGGAGAAAGGAGTATATTCCTCTCTCTCTATTCCTGCTGATGTTCCAGGCTGGTATTCCCTTTCAGCCTAGTAGGACTTCTGTCTTTTAGCAAGTTCTCCCTCTCTTTCCCATGAACCATTCACTTTCTGATCTTGGAGCATCGGTCATATATTTCCTACCATGTTTATGGTTAGAATTTGGTGTGGAAAGTAGACTCCAGTTTCTATCTGTCCGCCATCTTGTAATCAGCATTGGGTATTTATTCCTTACCAAATCTCCTTGTATTGGGGACTGGAAAGATATTTTGAAACAGTCTTGTGATTCTCAAACTATGACTCGAAGAAGCAAAAGTAGTTTAACCAGTATATCCTGCTTCACCAGTTTGTTACAAAATTGGGTTACATTCCTTTAAATGTTTAGATTAAACGATTCTTTACCCCACCCTGGCCTGTTAGGATGTGTTGTTTTTCCTTCTCTAGGGTGATGTTAGTTAACAGTTCTGTACTACTTCCTTTGGGCCAGACATTCATCTAAGTGCTTCTTACACGTATGAACTCATTGTGATCCCAGACTCCTTGAGGAAGCTTATTAAGTTTAATGTGTCAGTACTTGTTACTCTTTTCTCGAGAACAAATCTGAAAACCTGCTCAGTCTGGAAGAGATGCCTGTGTGGTGTCTTTCGTTTTTTGTTTTTTCTTTTGTTTTGTTTTCTGACTGTGGTTGCTTTGACTGGAATATGGATTGCTGGTGGGTCCCAGGGTGTTTAATGATTATGCTCCGTATCTACTGGTAACCGATCTATTGAACACCAGTCAATGATAGTGTCCTGTCTCCCGGGACAGCGATCGGCCGAGAGGTGGACACGTGGCCCAGGATGGGCTAATCGGCACCAATGAGGCTTCCTTCTGAGGCTTCGATGGAACTGGAAAGAATAGAGTCTTTGTGTTTCCACGGTGGCCGCCAAGCGTGTAGGCCATGGGTGTGTTGACTTCAGCGCCCTCCACTTGGAGAAAGCCTGCCTGTCAGAGAATAAGGCCGACATAGAGGAAAGCAAAGCTGGGTCACGGACAAGAGAGACTGAATCCTGATGAGATCGTTTGAACGCTTTGATCCCGCCACATCTGAGGTCAGACTACTTCTGGCTGTTTAAATTATAGGAACCAATAAATGTCTGTTCTTGTTTAAAAGCCGCTTTGAATTGACTTTCTGTTACATGTGAACAGAGGATCCTGGGTAACGCAAGTGGCAGGCGCTGAGTGGCACGGTCTCTAGGCTGGGGCGCGGGGGCCCCTGTGGTCCGGGCCCAAGAAATAGCACCTTGAAACGGTGACCCAGCATTCTCCCCGGACAGCCCAGGACCTGTCTGAGTGTGGATGTGGAGTGAATTTCTTCCTGCCTTCCTGGGGTCCTTTTCCAGATGGCTCTCTTCTCGTAATTGCTGGGTACTGCTCTCAGGGGCAGGAACGTGGCATCCCCTGGCTTTTTTTCACATTTCTAGAACCTCTCTAGGTGAGTCAGGTAATTTCAAGGGCACTTGCGTTTGGGTCTGGGAAAACTGTTTGCCCAGCGATCGACCTTACATTTTCCCGTTGACTCACTACTTAATGTTTCCTCCCCCCGCCCCCCCCCCCCGATATGTAGTCTGAAGTAGAGATCGTCTTTTTTTTCTGAAGAATTGTTTTCTGGGGAGTTGACTTTTGTCCTGGTGCCTGCCCTCAAGCTTCAGAGGGGTGGAAAGACAGTTCTGTCCATCAGCTCTCCTAGAAGACGTACTTTGAAGTAGGTCACCTTGATCTGACCTCTCCGGTTCTGTTCGTATTTGTTCACAGACAATAACATGACCAGACAGCACCTGTCTACTGACCAACTGGTTTATGTTAACTTTATAGTAACATTTGATAGCTTTTCCATTGTGTCTGGCATCCGGAAGCGTTTTTGTGAGCACTGGCAGTAATTAACCAATATTTTTTTTTGGGGGGGGGGGTGTTGTTTTGGGTACAGTTTTCCAAACCCCCCTCCCACAAATCCACTCTAACGCATTCATCTGCGAGCAGTGGGGTGTATGCCTAGCATCAAAAAATGGCGGGTGGAGCCACTGACCTTCCTTAAGGTTTCACTGATGTGTGTTCCAGAAACGTCACAACTCCTGCTCAGGTCACAGTGTGTCCCCAACGTTTAAAAAAAAAAAAAAAAAAAAAAAAAAATAAAAAAAAAAAAATTCAGTGATTAATCTACAAAGGAAGAGTTTTTGTTTTTATTCTCATAGACTTTTCATTTGAAAATAGTTTCCGGTTTACAGAAAAATTACAAAGACCGCGCAGAGACCCTGTCAGCAGTAGTTTGAAACTTGTTTGAAGATCCTTAGGTCGGGAGTTTCCTCCGGAGGTATTCGGTGGTGACCCTGTACGTTTGTATACTGGCCAAGTAGAGTATTTCGAGCAATAGCAGGATCTCAGTCTCTTCTAATCTGAGTGGATTATATCAAGAAACCTTCATCTTGAAGAATCGTTTTGCCCTCATATTTGCAATGTGGTCACCTTCTGGCTGCCGGTGGGATGCACTTGTACGTGGTCTGTGAAGTTGTCGATCGACACCTGTAGACCTTTGAGCTTCTACGTGTCAGGCTTTGAGGATAGCAGGAGGGTATACAGTTCATGGGCATTACTTTGGGGGGTACCTGCAGACAAAGTATGTTAGCAAGGCTTCTGTGTACACGCGGGGGTATTACAGTTGGATTGGACTTTCTCAGCCATTTTATGGATGGCCGGGTATGCCATATTCTATAACAAAAAGGTACAATTAAATATCTTTTTTCTTTTTCATGAAATTAGGTGACTTGCTGATTTTTTTGTTTTATTGTGAAGTTATTTTATTTTATTTTATTTTATTTTATTTTATTTTTTAATGTTTATTTTTGAGAGAGAGACAGACAGAGACAGAGACAGAGTGTGAGTGGGGGAGGGGTAGAGAGAGAGAGAGACACACAGAATCCGAAGCAGGCTCCAGGCTCCGAGCTGTCAGCACAGAGCCTGACTCGGGGCTTGAGCCAACGAACCGTGAGAGCATGACCTGAGCCAAAGTTGGATGCTTAGCCGACGGAGTCACCCAGGCGCCCCTGAAAAAGTTTTTTTTAATATTTATTTATTTTTGAGAGACAGAGAGAGAGAGAGGACGCAAGCAGAGGAGAGGCAGAGAGAGAGAGAGAGAGAGAGAGAGAGACATAGAATCCGAAGCAGGCTCCGGGCTCCGAACTGTCAGCACAGAGCCCGACGCGGGGCTCGAACCCACGAACCGTGAGATCATGACCGAGCCGAAGTCGGATGCTGAACCACTGAGCCACCCAGGTGCCCCTATTGTAAAGTAATTTTAAATCAGCTTTGGTGAGGTATAGTCTGTGTACGATAAAATGCATTTATGGTACGTGCCCATGAGTTTTGACAGATTTATACACCTTTATATCTACGGCCACGTAAATATATGGAATATTTTCATTACCCCAAAATGTTTCTTTGTGCCTCATGCCAGTCACCCTCCCTGACCCTAGGCAACAACTGATTTTGCTTCCTGTCACCATAGGTTAGATTCGTGTTATCCAAGGTTATGCGTAAGTGGAATCAGATATCATATACTCTTGTATTCACCCAGGGTAACGTCTGAGTGATTTGTCCACTGTATTCTGGGTATCAGTTCATTCCTTTAAAAAGACTTTTTATTTCGAAATATTCATGGATTCACAAGAAACTGCAAAGGTAGGACAAAGAGGTCCCATGTACACATTACACACTAAGGTTAACTGTGGGACAGTTTCAAAATCGACCCTGGCACGATGGGTGTTTGTAGTTCTGTGCCACCCTGCCACACATGGAGATTTCTGCGGCCACCAATGCAGGTAAGCTACAGGGCTCTTCCGTGGCCCCAAAGCTCTCCCTGCTTTCACCCTCTCCCTCCCCCCTCACCATCCCTAACCCCTGGCAACTGCTAATCTGTTCACCATCTCTATAACTGTGTCATTTCTAGAATGTTCTGTAAATGGAATCATACAGGGGCACCTGGGTGGCTCAGTCGGTTAAGCGTCCGACTTCGGCTCAGGTCACGATCTCACAGTTGGTGGGTTCCAGACTCAGGTCATGATCTCATAGTTCGTGAGTTCAAGCCCTGCGTTGGGCCCTGTGCGGACAGCTCAGAGCCTGGAGCCTGCTTCAAATTCTGTGTCTTTGTCTCTCTCCGTCCCTCCCACGCTTGCATTCTCTCTCTCTCAAAAATAAATAGATAAACGTTTAAAACATTTAAATGGAATCATACAATATATGACCTTTTGAGATCGGCTGTTTTTCAGTCAACGTAATGCTGTTGTGGCATGGGTTTTAATCCACGCTGCCAATCCAGTTGGCCCCTTCTGACTTGGGGAGTGGGGTGGGGAGTGGCACCCTACGATCACCAGGTGCAGATGGAGGTCTAGGATCCCCACGTGGTCTCCCCTGACATCTTGGAAGGGTGGCCTCATCAACACCAAGTGGCGATAAAAGTCCCAGCTCTCTGCCCATTTTTTCCTGATGGCACACCAGCAGGGGGACATTAGAGGTACCTTGTTATAGCAGAGAAGAGCAGCGGTCCAGGCTGTCCATTCAGCATTTGCTGATGCAGGTGTGGATGGGGTTCTAGTTCTTTCCATGGTGTTTGGCGGGCAGAGAGCAATTGTGTCTAAAGGTCTTTCAAACTAGCAAGACTTTTTCTTCTCCTTCTCCTTCTCCTTCTCCTTCTCCTTCTCCTTCTCCTTCTCCTCCTTCTCCTTCTCCTCCTCCTCCTCCTCCTCCTCCTCCTCCTTCTCCTTCTCCTACTCCTTCTCCTTCTCCTACTCCTACTCCTTCTCCTTCTCCTAATCCTTCTTCCCCTTCCCCTTCCCCTTCCCCCCCACCTTCTCCTTCTTCTTCCTTTGACCAGAGAAATTTCTTGGGATGTTTGTTTGTTTGTTTGTTTGTACCTGTTGGTGTTCCCAGGTTGGCATCCCCTCCGGCATCCGACCCAGATACGTGAGGCAAAACCCCCCGGAACTCACCACCCTGTCATTTCTGAGGTCCCAAGGTCCCTAGCCAGTCTGTCTTCTCACCTGTACCTTTTACAGTCTTCTTATGTTTGTCTTCTGTGTAACGTTCTCAGTGTTTAGCTGTACTTGGTGGGAAGTACGGGGAGAAGTATAATCTATTCATTTTCAGTTCATCGCTTGATTTTTTGCTGAGTAATGTTCCATTGTACAGAAATACCCACGATCTGTTTATCTAATAACCTGTTGATGCAACTCAGATTGTTTCTAGTTCTTGGTTTTATGGATAATGCTGCTTTGAACGTGATTTACTGCTTCTGTTAACATACATCGCCAGGTCTTTGTGTGGACATATGTTTTCATTTCTCGGGATGAACACCTCAGGGCAGAATTGCTGAGTCATACGGTAATTGTATGTTTAACTTTACAAGAAACCGTCCAACTGTTTTCCAAAGCGGTGGTGCCATTTTACTTTCCCACCCGCCAGCCTCTAGTTGGTATTGACAGTCTTTTAAATTTTAGGCATTCTGGTTTTAATTTGCATTCCCCTGGTGACTGACGGTGATGAAAATCTTCTCGTGTGCTCATTTGCCGTTCGCAGATCTTCTTTGGGAATATGTCTGTTAAAATCTTCGGCCCATTTTGTTTTATTGAGTTGTTTGTCTCCTTATTATGGAGTTGTAAAAGTTCTTTATGTTCTGGATGCAATTCTTTTATTAGATATATGCCTTACAAATATTTGCTCCCAGCCTGTGGCTTGGCTTTTCATGGTCTTAACAGGGTCTTTTGAAGAGGGCAAGTTTCTAATTTTGATGAAGTCTGGTTTAGCAATTTTTTTTTTTTCCTTTGGTAGCTGATACTCTTTTGTCCTATGAAAACTTCACCCAAACCAAAGTTTAAAAAAATGTCTTGTGTTTTTGTATAAAAGTATTATAGTTTCAGGGGCGCCTGGGTGGCTCAGTCAGTTAAGTGTCTGACCAGCTTCGGCTCAGGTCGTGATCTCGCGGTCCATGGGTTCGAGCCCCGGGTCGGGCTCTGTGCTCCCAGCTCAGGGCCTGGAGCCCGCTTCGGATTCTGTGTCTCCCTCTCTCTCTGCCCCTTCCCCCACTCATGCTCACTCTCTCTCTCTCAAAAATAAACATAAAAAAAAAAAAAAAAGAGCAGTCTCAGGACAGTTAAAAATAAAGAGCGTGGACTGTTGGGCCAGACCACCAGCATTTGCCCCAGCGTTACTAGACGTGGGACTTTAGGAAACGTATATCATCTCCTTTGTGCTTTACTTTCTTCCCTTGTAAAATTGTAAAAATAACAGCGCCGCCACTATGATTGGGGGTGGGGATTAAAAGTCAGTATATGTGAAATGAGTGAATAGTGGTCGTAGGTGGTGGAGAAGTGCCTGATGCTCCTATTATTGTTACGGCCCATCGTCTACCAGGAGCAGCTGTGTGGTGACCACGAAAATAAAATGCAGAAGAATTCTGACTGAGGTCTAGAGGCACAGAGACAGAGGGGTCAGGGAAGTCTCCAGAGGGGAGTTTATATTCGGGTTGACTCTTGAAGAATGAACATAGCTCGCCGGCTGTGTAAGGAGAAAGGATCATCCTTGGCAGAGGGAAGTCCGAGTACAAAGGCAGAGAACTGATGACCCGATGTGCTTGTGGTACACAGAAAATGGTCTGTGGGGCCGGAGTGTAGAATTCATGGGGGAAGACGGTCGGAGGGTGCCACGGGGGTGCCGTTGGAAGGGAAGGCAGGGGCCACATTACCATGAACTCCTCCGTGTAGTGAAAGCCATACAAGAAAAGGCACGACCCGTGTTGAACCTGCTCATTGAACTTTGGGAGGGGATGATACCGACGAAGACGGTGAGGGTTTTCTTTTTTCTTCTATCTGAACGTGACTTTAGACTTGGGTTGACCCACAAGCAGTGGGAGAGCGTATATATCAGAGGAGCCAAGAGTAGAAGTGTCAGGAAAGGTATGCGTGGTGGCACCGTGGGGGACAGGCAGTGGCAAGAGTGACCGTGTCTGCTGGGCCGTTTCTCCGTTCCCCTAATGTTGACTGAGTGTCCGCTCTGTGGATTCCCAGATCTCGAGGGCACGGAGCGAACAGAGAGACAAAACCCCTCTCTTAACTCTGTCATCCACTGTCCATCGACTATATCACAGGTATTTTTTCTGAGTATTTTGAGGCACATCCCAGACACCATATCATTTCCCCTGTAAATATTTTCCTGTGTCTCTCTTACTGATGAGGATTTTAGAAAACAGCTGTCATGTTATTCTCACACCATCGTTTCTCACGTCGTGCTATGAGATCGCGTCGTACTCTCTCACAGTCAGGGCGCACCCGCATTTCTCCCAGTGTTTCAAAAATGTCTTTTTAAAGGTTGGTTTCTTTGAATCCAGGTCCAGGCAAGGGCCGCCATAGTATTTGGTTGACCTGTCTCTCCTACTCACCTCTAGCTGGTCTCCATAGACCCTTGTAACCTCTCATGTCCCTGGAAATTTTTGTATTTTTAAATTATCGTATGGTAAAACTCACTTTTTGGTGTGCAATTCTATTTTTTTAGATCATTTTTTAAACTATTTATTTATTTATTTAGAGTGCGAGCAGGGGAAGGGCAGAGAGTAAGGGAGAGAGAGGATCCCAAGCAGGCTCGAACCCATGACCCTGGGATTATGACCTGAGCCGAAATCAAGAGTCAGACGCTCAACCGAGTAAGCCACCCAGGCGCCTCTACGATTCTATGTTAACCTTCGTGTAGATTCGTGTAACTCGTACCTCAATCGGGACACAGAGCAATTTATTCACCCCACCCCCACCCCACCAAAAACTCTGCAGCACTGTCCCTCTTAAGTCACACCTTCTGTGCCAGTGTATTTGTTGGAAAATTGAGTCACTTGCTCTGTAGACTATGTCACCTGCTGGGTTTGACCGACAGCGTTCTCGCGATGTGGCGTAGCACGTTTCTGACTTTCCCCTGCTTTCTGTAAGCTGGTAGGAGATCTAGAGGTTTGATTAGATTTGGGCCCAGTTTTGTTTTCTTCTCTTTTGATAAGAATACTTACAGACAGGGCTGTGGGTTTCCTATCGCATCACATCAGAAGGAACGTAGTATTTGGTTGAATCACTTCTGGCGGTGCTGAAATTCATCACTGGGTTCATGTCTCAGCTGGATCCCTTCGTTGGAGAGCGCCCCGTCGGCCCCTCACCTGGTGACTTTCCGAGCTGTTCGTGGCCACCAGCTCGAGCTATAACTTCATTAGGGATTACAAAGTGGTGATTTTTTAGTTCTGTCGTTTCTTTTGCACGTATCGATTTTATTCTATTCTGATATACATTTAACAGAAGGGAAGGATCAACCAGGAAGAGACTGTGCAGTCATTTCTTTAAGGAGGTGGTGGCCCCGTGTCACCTGGGTGGCTCAGTCGGTTGAACGTCCGACTTCGGCTCAGGTCATGATCTCGCGGTCTGTGAGTTCGAGCCCCGTGTCGGGCTCTGTGCTGACGGCTCGGAGCCTGGAGCCTGCTTCCGATTCTGTGTCTCCTTCTCTCTCTGCCCCTCCCCTGCTCATGCTCTGTCTCTCTCACTCTCAAAAATGAATAAATGTTAAAAAAAAATTTTAACAAAAAAGGAGGTGGTGGCCCCGTGTAGCTAAGCGTTGGTGGTATTGAATCATCTGTAGAGACCTGGGGTGCGTCTCCAGACGGAGGCTCCAGCCTCTCCTTCCCTTCCCAGCTGCACTCTGCTTGAGAAGCAGAAATGAGCCTGTGCCATGCTGTTCACGGGGTGCGGAGGAAGCACGGTGGAAGCTTCTTGGGCCACTTCGAGCGATGCTGTCTGGGGATTGGGGGCACGCAGAGGGGTGCCTGCCCGAGCCTTGCTCTTTTCTCTGTCATCCTCTGGCTCATGTGCTTCTGGGAGAGGGACGGGGGGAGACATGGAAGAAACTGTATAAAGACACAGACCACTCCCTGTATTTTCCCCTTTGCCATGTTTCTGAGTCTAAGTCAGGCCTCAGTTGGGGGGGGGGGGGAAGGGAAAGAGCTTTGAATTGGATGAAAAAAAAATGGGCATTTGATCACAGATTACACTTGACCTTTAAAAAAATTTTTTTTTACATTCACTTATTTTTGAGAGAGAGAGAGACAGAGACAGAGAGACAGAGAACAAGCAGGGGAGGGGCAGAGAGAGAGAGGGAGACACAGACTCCGAAGCAGGCTCCAGGCTCTGAGCCGTCAGCACAGAGCCTGATGTGGGGCTCAAACTCACGAACCATGAGATCGTGACCTGAGCTGAAGTCAGATGATAAACCGACCAAGTCACCCAGGCGCCCTTAGACTGGACCTTTTAATATCTAAAATTATCATTGTTCTAACAGCCGAAGTGACACAGGAAGCTATAAGATCTTAGAGGCTAATTCTGCATACCTCTTCAGTTTGTGCAAATTCACTGAGTGTATACACATAAATGCACTTTTCTGTATGTGTCTTCAATTTCAGTAAAAATTTATAAGAAAGCTGCAGATTGTAATATAATTCAGACATACAGAAGGGAGATCTTGCACAGGTTTGAGGACAGTGGAGAATTAAAAATAGAGATTTTAAGGGGCTGCTGGGTGGCTCAGTCAGTTAAGCATTGACTTCAGCTCAAGTCATGATCTCACAGTTCGTGGGTTCGAGCCCCACGTCGGGCTCTGTGCTGAAAGCTCGGAGCCTGGAGCCTGCTTCGGATTCTGTGTCTTCCTCTCTCTCTGCTCCTCCCCTGCTCTTTCTCTCTCTCTCTCAAAAATAAAGATCCAAAAATTTTTTTAAAAAATAGAGATTTTAGGATTGTGTGCTACTGAGTCCTGCCCACTTATGCCAGCGACAAGGCTATTTATTATCTGACCCTCTGTTGTGTCCACAGTCCGATGTAGCCACGGGAACACAGTATGTGTGCCTTGCTGGGAAATTCCATCATGAAATCAATGAAAGGTTTCAACCTGCGGAGTGCCATTTCGGAACATTCCCTACGGTGGCCGGGCCAGCGGATTGGAGGAGGCCACTGGAGTTTGGCCGCAGTTTCGCACGGTCAAGAGGCTGCGACACAAGTTCCGGTCGGGGAAGAGCAGTGCACAGGCTGGGGGTGGGGGGAGGGTAGGTCACACGTACACCTGCAGCCCAGCCTCTCCCCCGAGGACGCCCGCACGCAACTGCCTGCTGTCTATCAACTCCAGTATTAAGCACCTCGCCCTCACCACGTCCAACCCGGGCTCATGATATTCCAGCATCCTACTCCGTGGATCCCGCCCATCGGACATTCGGTTGTACGAGCCAGAATCCGGGAGTTACTCTTGCCTCGTGCCTTCGCGAAGCCCTGCTAATCTTATCTGTTAAAGGTCTCCTGAGTCCTTCGTCTTCTCTGCACCCCCACAGTCCTCACCCAGTTGGAGCTGCCTAGGGGCCGGCTGTAGGCGCCCGATTGGACCCCCTTCGCCCACCGCAACCTGCATGCAGTCCATTTACCACTCTAAGTTTCTTTAATGTTCGTTTTTATTTTCGAGAGAGGAGACAGAGTGCGAGTGAGGGAGAGGCAGAGAGAGACAGGGAGGCACAGAATCCGAAGCGGGCCCCAGGCTCCGAGTTGTCCGCACGGAGCCCGACGCGGGGCTCGAACCGGCGAGCCGTGAGATCATGACCCGAGCCGAGGTCAGATGTGTAACCGGCTGAGCGACCCAGGCGCCCCTCATTCACCACTCCAAAGCCTTTCGATCTGAATCATGCAGGATGCTTGGGGCTGGATCCGTTCTCAAGAAGGGATTCCCAGGTGGCGGCTCCCAGGCCTTCATCCTGCTAGATGGGTGCCCGCTGCCCACACAGATGGTGTTGGAAGGCGTGGGGAAAGACGGGCCTCGGCAAGGACGGCTGTGCCAGGAGAAGACGACCCCAGACAGAATCCTGGGGGCGCTGGCTGCGCCCGGTTGCCAGACAGAGAGATAGGATGCTTGTCGCGCCCAGAGCGTGACCCGGCGTCATCCACCCCGGGGGGACTGTCCAAATCAAGAAGTCTTCCCATTCCCCCACTTTTTTTACTTTTCCTTCTCTAAGTTTGATTTTTGTGGGGCTTGGGGGCGGAGTCACCCAAAGGAATCATCTGTCGCCTTGACCTCCTCGCCGGGTTTCTGGAAATCTCCCTGCCTCTTCATCCACACAGGTGGGCCAGGAGAGGAGCCAGGTTCACACCCCGTACCGGCTGCAGTTGACTGGTCCAGAGACAAGCACCTGGCTGACGTTTGGCCGGTCATTTCCAGGAATTGGGAAGGAAGGCTGAGACGCCGGCTCAGGGTGAGGACGTGAAGGGGACTTCCTGTGTCCCAGGCCCAGCCTCTTCCGAGCCTGCCCTTGGGCTCCGTGAGAAATGCCAGGGCCCTGGCAGTGAGCTTTCCCTTAAAATGTAAGGTGCCTTCCGTGGGCTTCTGTTACCGGGACTCAGAACAGTCCCACCTCATGACTTTCCGAGAACACGGTTTCCTTCCTCATGAGCCCTGAAGACTGCTTGACATTAGTCATAAAAGTCTTTCTTCCCTCCTGGAGATTAAAATGGAGAGATGACTGACTGTACATAGAAAACCAGAAACCACCGCGTCCTGCCCTCGTTGCAGAAAAGAAACGCCACCGCGGAGGACCTTCTCTGTTGGCAGGATTCCTACTGGAACTCTCTTTGACTATAAATCCCATGTGGCTAAGCTGCTACTTTATCGCTGCTTTTTAAGAATAAGAGGGAGTTGCCCTTGAACCTGCCCCGTGGTGTCTCCAGTGAGAGAACAGTTACAGTTCACACCTGGAGTGGAGTCCGGTGGCCATCACCGCTGTCTCTCATTCCTCCTGAGCCAAAGGACAATCTTCAAGAAAGGGGAACGTACAGGATACCCGAAGGTTGAGAAACAAGAGAGTTATCTTGGTTGGGGAAGGTCAAAACTCACGCGGAGAGTGGCTGTCTCGTTTGAATATCTCTCAGCTCTGATTTGGCTCGATGATATAGGGAAGAATGTTAGAGAAAGGAGCCTTGACTGGCGACTGTCCCTTTTTGTCCCCAAGCAGGTACAACTCAGGAAGAGAGGTTTCCTTGGTTTGGGCCAAGTCCTAAAAGAAGCTGGGGTTCGAGCTGGTTGTGGGACTCCCTCTGGGGGGCCGAGAAGACGGTGTCAGAAGGATGGGGGCGGGGTGCTGGGACAGTCTCCCCCCCCCCCCCCCTTTGTTCCCTTGGGAGACGGCTGAGTTCCCCTCCACGGCGGCCCGCGGTTGCCTGGAGTTAAGCTGGAGTAAGCCTGACTGCACTTTCACTGCTCTGTTTCTTGATGTCTCGTCCATCGCATCAGATCTTAGGGGCTTGAAGATTGTGCCCTCGGGTGGTTTCAGAACGCGTCCGCAAATCCTTTGACGCTCCGTCCATTGAAAGGCTGGGCCCGCGTCTCCCCGTCACCTGAAGCCGGGTGGGTTTGTGACGCCGCGTGTGAGCAGTGGAGCGGGATGGAAGCGATGTGCGAGTTCGGGGGCCAGGTCGGAGAAGATGCCGCGGCTTCCCCCTTTGCCGAACACTCGTTTCTGGAGCCCCGAGCTGCAGGGTAAGAGGTCTGAGCCCAGGCCGTAGGGAGAGGCCGCGCGGAGGTGCCGCGGTCAATAACTCCAGCAAAGGTCCCGGCAGACGGCTGTCGCCGAATGCCAGCCGTGGGAGCGAAGGCACCGTCCTGTGAGTCCAGCCTCTGACGGTTGGGTCTTCCAGCTGCGGAGCCTTCCCGCCTGAGGTCCCAGAGGCCGCGGAGCGGAGACGGGCCTTTTCTGCCGTGTCCCCACCTGAATTCCAGACCCACAGAGTCTGTGAGCAAAATCAAACGTACGTTCGAAGGCTTTACGTTTCGAGTTAACTCGGTGTGCGGCGAACCCGAAGTAATCAGAACACGGCCCCGGACCGAGCCTCCCCGCCCCTGTCCGTCACGGCTGGAGGCTCGGAGGGCAGTGGCCGAGCACCCGTGGTCTCCGCAGGCAGACTGGCCCCCAAGGAGAAAATGAACGGAGAGGTCGCGTCGAGCGTTCTCATTTGATTCTTCCCATAATCACCAGCGAGATACGGCATCCCGTCGCCCCTGAGACCCGGAACCTTACAGGAATTAAGCTCCCTTCTCATGGAGGAACGTCAGAAGAGGGACCCAAGTATTCACCTCTGTCGAGAAGCGTATCTTAAAGGGCTTATTCTGCGTCCCCCGCCTCCCCCAATTATTTCAGTGCACTCTTCTTTTTTGATGTGTTATACTGTAGTAACTTAAATTATAGTGAAGTTAAAAGAACAAGTTACTATAAAAATTTTAGTAAATGTCTGTTATTTAATAATGTATGTGATATATAATAAAAATGTTACGATTAAAGAATAAAAATTCTTCCATTTGTTTTTGTTGTTTTGTTCTCTTTCACTTTAGTGGTTCTTTCGAATGTTTTGTGTTCCTTGGCCTTACGAAGCCGACTGGAAACTCTGAATACGTAGGCGAGGTTTCCAGCCGTGTGGGCCTCTCACAGGGAAACTGGAAGGCGAAAGGGCTCTGTCTTTGGGTGTACCTCCAAGTGTTAATTAGAACAAGGAGGCCTTTGCTCTGGAATAGTTTAAATTTTTTTTTTTTAACGTTTTTTTATTTATTTTTGGGACAGAGAGAGACAGAGCATGAACGGGGGAGGGGCAGAGAGAGAGGGAGACACAGAATCGGAAACAGGCTCCAGGCTCCGAGCCATCAGCCCAGAGCCCGACGCGGGGCTCGGACTCACGGACCGCGAGATCGTGACCTGGCTGAAGTCGGACGCTT
>NC_064814.1:56699972-56728038 GCF_023721935.1 Panthera uncia
AGGCTCCCGGCTCCGAGCCATCAGCCCAGAGCCCGACGCGGGGCTCGGACTCACGGACCGCGAGATCGTGACCTGGCTGAAGTCGGACGCTTAACCGACTGCGCCACCCAGGCGCCCCAACTCTGGAATAGTTTAATTCTGCAGATGAGAAGCGCCCTATCTCCTGCTTTGGAAGCGTGAACTACTTGCAAATAGCAGATTGGGGAAGGACTGGGGTCCCCGTCATTCAGCGTTAAGTGTCACTCGATCTCCCGGTTCTCAGGCTGTTGGAGGGGAAAATTTTTCCCATACCCTTCGAAGGTTCTTCCGGCTGGTCTAAGAATTACATTGACATAAGACAGATGAACAGGAGACAATCAAATTTAATTTCCTACGTATGGGAACCCCACACGTACAAGAGGTTCAAAGATGGGTAAGATGGGGTACATATGCCAAGATCATCAAGATATCTTCTCTGCCATCGGATGGGCCATTCAGATAAAATTTATCTCTGGCGATAACTCTTATTCTGGGAAAGACCCCCAGTTGAGATTCTTCTAGGTAGTTAAGGGAGGTGCTAAAGCTTCTCTTGAGCCCACAGGGTCTCCATCGGCTTCAGCTCAAAATAGTCCACATGCCAAAGGGGCACCTTTTGGGGGGAACTTGTCCTGAACCCCTTCGAGTCCCACAAGTCACCCCACTCCCTCCACCCTACCTGGTCACCCCAAGCCCAGAGTATCTCACTTCTTCAAAAAGTAAGCCTCTCATCTTGAAGTGGGAAAGGATGCTAGCCTGTGTATGTGGGATAGGAAGGCACTTGGTGGTCTGATCCCTTAGCACCACACTTACAAGCACCCCCCTCATGTCAGCCTCGTGTCTCACCACAGCTTTTGTGATCTCTTGGCTCTCCAAGGGCTGAGCCTTTCCAGATCCCGTGGAGCTTAATTGGCTCCCTTCCCAATGGGTAGCTCTCTTTTGGTTTAGGAAGATGAAATTGGCCATCTAGTCACGGAACTCAGACTCAGAACGGTCCGTCTTCAAACCTCTACGTTTCTTAGTTTATTTTACGAGGTTAGAGTAACGCCTGGTAAACCTGAGAAAACAGGATTACCAGAAGAACCAGCTTCAGAATACAGATGCGGGATCCCTAAATAAAGTGTTAACAGAATCCAGCACTGAAAAAATCTATGCATGGTAGATGACTCAGTAAAGAAATACAAAGTAAAATGAGACACACTTTTGTGTGTATGTGATGAAGCTGGCAAAGATTTTAAGGACGATATTAGCCATTGCAAGCAGTGGTAGAGGAAATAGGCACTCTCCTACGTTTCTGACATGGGACTCAATTGGCATCACCTTTCACTTTCACTGTGTGTGGCGAAAGTCTTACTGTCTCACACAAGACATTAAGAAATCTGGCTATGGAGATACTCATTTCATTCTTGTTTATAGTATTGAAACATTGATAACAGTTTATCTGCCCACTAATACGGGCTTGATAGGAGAAATTAGAATCTCAGACATATAATTATGCTGAAGAATAATAGGAAAGTATGATAATGATATGTTAAATGAAATCATAGGTTTAAAACAGTATGTTCCCAATTTTTTTTTTTTTTTTTTTTTTTTTTTTTTTGTATTACAAGGGATTCTTTCTGTTGCAAAAACTCAACTCAAAGTGGCTTAAGAGAAAGAAGGGGGATGTATTGATTCATAATCCTAGAAAGTCAGGGAGCATGACAATACCTTCAGGCAAGCCGGACCCATGTGCTCATGGGGCATCGCCAGGCATGTGCGTCCGTCTCCTAGTTCAGCTTTATTTTATGTTGGTTTTACTTTCAGATCCGCTTTCCACAAGTGTGGTCAAACAAGGTGTGTTAGAGCCCTCCAGGGAAATAGAGGCAGGGAGACTCGGGAGAGCGAGCCCAGGGGTGTAGTTGAAAGGCCTCAGAGCCAGAGAGCCGAGGGTGTAGGTTCCGGGCTGGGTCTGAAGGGCTGAGACCCAGGAGTGCTGAGGTCAGAAGATGAATGTGCCAGGCTGAGTAGTCGGGCAGAGTGAATTCGACCTTTCTCCACTTGTTTTGTTCTACTCAGGCCCTCGGCAGATTGGGCGAGGTCCATCCGCACTGGGGAGGACCGGCTGCTTTGCTCAATCCGCCCATTCAAATGCTGATCTCTTCTGGAAACACCCTCGCAGACACACCCAGAAATTATGTTTAACCAGCACATCTTGTGGCCCAGTCAAGTTGACATGTAAAATTAACCATCACAGAGGGCCTGCCAGCAGCTCCGGGATCATGTTTGACTAACCGAATAACCTAGGGGGGAAAGAAAGGAGAGTCTTTCCTTCCAAGTCATTCCAGCCCAAATCCCAGTGCTGGGTCTCTTTGGCCAGGCCTGGGCCACGTAGCCTTCTCTTCAGCTGAGAGATGGTGTGGGGCGCACCTGAACTATGTAATAATGATGGCAGCTAAAATTTATCGAGTACTAATTACATGTCGCCTGAGGAGTCGGAGTTCGAGTTCTATGGTAGATGTGTCACCCTGGGCAGTTTTGTCCCCCCACATCTGAAAAAGACTCACAGCCCGTGTCCTTGATTTGATTTCAGTCACTCCTCTTGACAACCCTACTGAAATGGAGTCTATTCTCATTTTACAGATGAAGAAACTAAGGTTCAGGCAGGGTAACTATATTATACAAAACGAAAGAATTCGCAAGTGGTGAACCCACTCATGTGGATTGAGACTGTGGGATTAGGCGGTTCCCCCCAAGAAGCATCAGATGCTCCTTCTGACATTGGAGACAGAGCCCCAAACAAAAACAAACGAAAACAAAACAAAAGAACCCCACAGAATACAGGCCTATGAAAACTCTATAAAACCATCACTAATACACTCATAAAGGCAAAAGAATATGTTGCACTCTTGTTATAAGAAGAGGGATGATGTAATCGTACCTTCAAGAGGATTAAAAAAGAGCCCTTAAAGGTTAAAGCAGGAGCACAGACCGAAAAAGGTACTGTAAGGGTTGGAAGATCAGTTTGAGGAAACGCCTGAAGAAGACAAAGGGATGGAAAATAGGAGAGAAAAGATAAGCCTGGGAGGTTCAATATCTGAATAATCGAGTTCTAGAAAGAGAGAACAGAGAACATTTAGGGGAGGCAGCCATCAGTAAAACAATAAAGAAGCATTTACCGGAACTGAAGGACTTGAGGTTCCGGATTGAAAGGGTCTTTCAAATGCCCATAAAAAAGGGCGAGAAGAGACCCACCAAGACACATCATCATGAAATTTTGAGACACTGGACAAAGAGATCTTAAAATCAGAGAGAGAGAGAGAGGAGGGAGAGAAACATAAAAATCATATATAAAGGATGAGCAATCAGATTTGGCTTTAAGAGAAGCCAAGAAAGAGGAAGGCATGGGACTGCTCACATAGGAATCTGACCCAGGGGAGAGGTGGAGGGGATCCTCAGGGTGAGGGTGATGGGAGAGTCCAGGGGACAGCCATGCACTAGATGCAGAAGGAAACGGTTCCGATTGAAGCACCGTGACTGCAAAGACCTAGCCAGGGCTGCCGCCATTATTACCCTGTTACCTTCACGCTAACCTTAAACCAAGGGTGAAATGCCCAGAGAGTCCAGCCCGAGGCTTTCTCCGTGCTCACCTGATTTTGACCACATGTTGGTGACGTTCCTACTCATTCCCGCATGCCCCGCTGCCTGACGCGCTGCATGTATCATCTAGAAATGCTGGAGGGGAAGTCATGGCGACCAGAAAAGACAGAACGGCCTCTCCCTCTGGCCAAATACCTAAAACCTGGTCCATGCCATGGTGCTGCCACACGTCTCAGCTGTGCTGAGCCTGATGCCCAAGGTTACTCATCCCTTACTTGGTGATTTTCCCATCAAAGGCTTTTGTAAATGCTCAGGGAAGCTGAAGTCAGGCAACGGCCTGGAGACTGTTCAGTTTAGCTTCTCCCCCCAGCCTTCCTCCAGCAGTGGTGGTTTTAGCCTCTCCTTATAGTCCCAGATTGCAGCTCGCTGCTCCGATCTTCAAAACTTAGCAATATTTAGGGATGCGTGTGTAGGTGGAAAGCTAAAGAGGGCAAATGGGAATGGTCAACACGAAAGCCATCACAGTGGTTACTGCTGGGGGTAGAGAAGAGACTACTATTTGAGGAGGAGTAAACAGAGCTCTGGAAGGACTGGCCATTCTTTGTATCTCCAACTGGCCCGAGGACTGTCTACCCTATTATTATATTTAAATGGCACAAGTGATTTTACTTCCTCTTTATTTGCATGGTGCATGTCACAACAAACCATTTAAAAATCAGGTGCGGTTACTCGATAAAAGGGGAAAGGAACGTGGAAAGCAGAAATAAGAGATGTTCATCCAGAATCGTTGGAAAATGAAAGGACGGGGAAAAACATTTGCATCTGGCCTCTTTGTTGCAAGGAACAGACTTGTTCAATTCAACTCAAGAAAGGAAAGGGGTTGTTTTGAGCCAACATGTGGAGTGGACTGGAACGATAAAACTCGGGCAGGTTTTGACTCTCCCTAGAGGCATCCCTGGGTCTCTGTCTGCTGCGTTTCCTATTGGCCATATAGTAAACCTCCCCCAAATTCATTGGTTTAAAACGACAATCACCATTTATTTATTGGCTCATGATGCTGTAATTGGGGAAGGGATTGGCAGGAATGGCTCATCTCTGCTCCATGAAGTGTTGATGGGCCAGCGTGACTGGGGCTGGAGGAGGTGGATAGCTTCACTCACGTGTCTGGCTCCTCAGCTAAGGTGCCCAGAAGAGCTAGGGGTTGGCCAGGTCAATCTTTGCAGCCAGGCTCCTTTACATGGTGGCTCAGGGCTCCAAGAGAGGCAGATCAGGAGCTGTCAGGCCCCTTAAGCACTAGGTCTAGAACTGGCACCATGTCACCGCCACTGCATTTTGTTCTAAGCAAGTCCATTTGGTGAGGAGGAGAAACGGATTTCACCTCTTGATGGGAGAAGCGGCATGTTCTCCCATAGATGGGAAGAGTACTTGGCAGCTGTTTTTGCAAACAATTTGCCGTATCTTTTCCCCTACCCCAGAATTTTGGATCGCGTATAATTTTCACTTGCTATTGCCTTAACTTCACTCATGATTTCCTGTCACCTCCAACTTTCCTGCTAACTAGCAAATACTTTTTGTGTTTTGGGGCTCAAATGCCTAAGAACTGCTTGGTTCGGTTCATCTTTTTGTTCCGTGTGAGTGGTCAAACGTCAGAGGCCAACCTATTTTTGTGCTCAAGTTTTAGTTTGAAAAACATTAAGTCTTCAGAATAGTGGCAAGAATACTACACTGAATGGCTATACGCCCTGCACCTGGATTCACCGATCTTGACATTTGCCACATTTGCTTGGTCATACTTTCTCTTTCTATGAGTATGTGTATGGAGTTGGTTGGAGACATCATGACATTTTACCCTGGAATATTTTAGCATATATCTCCTAAGAACAAGGCATTCTCTTACATAACCACAGTCAAATGATCACAGCACGACATTTAACAGTTACATACGATTGTAACCTAACGTGCTACCCACATTCATATTTCCGTGGTTGCCCCAGTAATGTCTTTTATGTACGATTTTTTAATCCCTTATTGAAACTATGATGACACGTAGAAATTATGTCTCCACACGTGTCTCCTCGATGTACTTTAATTTAGACAAGTTTCCTGGCTGTCTTTCATCTTTTATGACGTTGACTTTTTTGGAAAGCCTAGGCCAGTTGTTTGCACAGCGTCTTTCGACTTTGGATTTGCATAATTATTTCCTCATGGCTAGATCCAGCTTAACTCTCTGTGGTAGGAACAGGTGATGTGTGGCCAGCCAGTTGACTGGCTACTTTTGACAGTTGCTGGATCATCGTCTATCTGTGCTCACTCCCACTGTCCCTTTCCCCACTCCCCTCCCCCGTCCTATCCCAGGTTCCTTAGTCCTGAGACCTGTGGGTGAGTTTGGCCAAGAGGAGGCAATGGCGGATGACTGGAGAGTAGGAGAAAGGGAAAGACTGGAATCTTTCTCCTGTTTCCGTGTTCCTGTGAGGTCTTTGTGTCTACTCCTGTGAGTCTCCTGCTCCCTCCAAACAGACCCTCCCGCGCGCTTCAGGCTCCCCGGACATCCTCCTCCTTGGTTCTGGCTCCTGGCTGGCCCCAACTTCTGTGCTCCGATAAAACCCCCCTCTCATGCTGCCCCTTGAGCCCTGGGGAGGCAGTGTCTTCCGGCTGCTTCTAACCTCACCATCCTGTGGTTGGCCGCTCAGCTTTTCCACTTCCTGCATAACCAATTTTCTTTATTTGGAGCGAAGGGCCCAGGGTGGTGTCTGTTTTCCTGACTAAACCCTGACTAATGCCGATAGGGTGCTCATCCTTGGTCTGATCTGAGTGACGTGTGGAATGGGGTTGCATGGAATCAGCTACGGCAGCATTAGCAGTAGGGGCCCCAAGAGGGGAGATTCCTTTAGAAGGAGGAGTGAGCACAGTAGCCCCCTTCCTGTGTAGGCAAAGGTAACATCTCTGGGTGGTAGAATTTTGGATGAATTTTATAGTATTTCTTCTTCTTTTTGTGTTTACCCCAAATAACCTACATTTTCTACGATGGAAATGGATTGTTTGGGCATGGAGAAAAAAATTGCCAGCATGCCACATTTGGGAAACAAGTGAACGAGAACGGTCAACACGTTGTGCGTAACAAGATCCGTCAGAAAATACGGAAGCCGCTAACCCCCAAGAAATCACTTGGTCCCTGAATCTTTTTCTCCAGTTTTACTGAGGTATAATTAACAAATAAAATTATGATATATTTAAATTTCTTAAAATTTTATTTGAAAGAGAGAGGGAGAGAGAGAGAGAGAGAGAGAGACACAGTGCGAGTGGGGGAGGGGCAGAGAGAGAGAGGGAGAGAGGATCCCAAGCAGGCTCCATGCCGCCAGCACAGAGCCTGATGTGGGGCTTGAGCTCATGAAACCATGAGATCGTGACCTGAGGCAAAACCCAGAGTCGGACCCTTAACTGGGCGAGCCCCCCAGGAGCCGCATAATTGTGATATATTTAAAGCACCTGTGATGATTTTATATACACACACTGTGAAAGATTTTCTGCAATTGGGTTGAAGAACACATCCATCACCTCACATACTTACCTTTATTTATTTATTCGCTCTTAGTACAAACACTTAAGTTCTACTCTCTTAGCAGATTTCAGTGACACAATTCAATATCGTCAACTCTAGTCACCACGTTCTCTGTCAGGCCTTCAGCCCTTATTCATGTCATAACCAGAAGCATGTACCCTTTACCGACCTGTCCCCTCTTGTCCCAACCCCCAGCCGCTGGCATCCACCATTCTCCTCTGTTTCTGTGAATTTGACTTTAAAAAAAAATATTTTTTTAAATTTCACATGTAAGTGAGAGCAAGCAGTATTTGTCTTTCTCTGCCTGACTCCCCAAGTCTTTTAAATAAAAAATGATAGGGGTGCCTGGGTGGCTCAGTCGGCTGAGCAGCCGACTTCGGCTCAGGTCATGATCTCGCGGTCTGTGGGTTCGAGCCCCGCGTCGGGCTCTGTGCTGACAGCTCAGAGCCTGGAGCCTGTTTCAGATTCTGTGTCTCCCTCTCTCTGCCCCTCCCCCGTTCATGCTCTGTCTCTCTCTGTCTCAAAAATAAATACACGTTAAAAAAAACATTTTTTTAAAATAATAAAAATAATAAATAAAAAATGATAATTCAGGGTGGCTGGGTGGCTCAGTTGGTTGGGCGTCGAACTTGGCTCAGGTCAAGATCTCGTGGTCCGTGAGTTTGAGCCTCGAGTCTGGCTCTGCACTGACAGCAAGGAGCCTGCTTCGGATTCTCTCTCTCCCTCTCTCCCTCTGCCTCTTCCCTGCTCGCAGGTGTTCTCTCTCTCTCTCTCTCTCTCTCTCTCAAAAATAAATAAACATTTAAAAAAATTTAGGGGCCCCTGGGTGGCTCAGTCGGTTAAGCGTCTGGCTTCGGCTCAGGTCATGATCTCGCGGTCCGTGAGTTCGAGCCCCACGTCGGGCTCTGTGCTGACAGCTCAGAGCCTGGAGCCTGCTTCCGATTCTGTGTCTCCCTCTCTCTCTCTGCTCCTCCCCCGCTCACATTCTCTCTCTCTCAAAAATAAACATTAAAAAAATTTTTTTAATAAAAAAATAAAATAAAACTGCATGAACGAAGACAGGAGCCATTGGAAATAAAATGAACTGTTGGAAATGAGAAGAGCAAAAAATAAGTAAATAAAATTACAGGGTTCGTCAGGTAGGGCCGGGCTGGACCAGTCAACAAGCAGTTCTCACAGGAGAGCCTGGCAGAGAAAATTCGCTTGGCAAGTAAGAAGCCAAGACAAGCCTGCTTCTGCCTTTCATCTAATCCAGTGCAGTCTGGTGCAAAGAGTCTGGAAGAATCAAAAGACACTTTCCTAGATGCTTGACTGTTGCAATGACCGTCCACGGGTCATTGCAACAGGCTTTTGACTTCAACCTGCTGCTACCCGCCGAGGCCTGTGTTTAGCCGTGGTCTAATCACTGCTCTCTCCAGAGCGTATTCACTGGACACCCAAGGTGCTGTGTGTAGGAAGGATAAGATCGGTAATAACGTGGCCTGAAGGGAAGCATACGGGTCAGCGAGTGAGACAAGTTGACATTTTACCACGAATCACTTATGATGACCTGTCGGTAGCGCGCATCTAACGTTGTTACACGTTTATGAATGTAGAGGAAAGTATCCCGGCAGAGTTACACCTGATTGTCTTTCCCGCCCACACCGAGCAAAGAATGTGTGTCGAAGAAGATCCTGGCCCCTGGGGCTTTCCTTCTCCGCGGACAGACGGGGGCAACGTGATCCGGGCTGCGCAGTCCGTAGGCTGGAAGGTTCGGAAGGTGCTGGTGTGGTTCCTGGCCGAGATCTCTTGGTTCATTCATTGTTCTATTGCCTTTACCGTCTCCCAACTTTGATCCCGAGTGGATGTCTCACTAGGGCCACATCTGCTTTTTGAAAGAGGTTTCATGGAAGTTGCCCCGCTCTCATGACATCCTCCTGACGCATCAGGAAAATTTGAGCAAACTGGTCCAGAAGGAGAGGCAGAGTCCAGGACCGGAGTGCTGGGCCTGTCCTACGAGCGTCCCCAGCTAGTGCCAAAGCCCGCGAATTACATTCCGGCTCACTCTTGGTATAGCACGTTCTACGGGTGTGAGCAAATGACCTGTGTCCACCATCATGGTAGCATACAGAGTATTTTCACTGCCCTGGGAGTCGTCTGTGTGCTACTTGTTCATCCCTGCTCCCCCCAGCCCCGGGCACCCACTGATGTTTTCATTTCTCCAGAGCGTCGCCTTCCCCAGAATGTCGTATGGGTGGCGTCCTTCGGTGTGTAGCCTGCAGACTGGCTTCTTTCTCTTAGTGACACGCGGGTGAGGTTCTTCATGTCTTTTCGTGCCTTCGCAGCTCATGCAGGTTTAGCACTGAACAACATCCCCTTGTCTGGTTGTGCCACTTTGTTTATCCACACTGCCGGTATGGCCTTGATGTCTGGGGTCAGGAATGTCCCCTCCACCTTCTATCCTGTCTCTCCTACATCCTGCGTCTCTAGAGCTGGAGAAGGTTTCACAAGGAGAAGTGAGACATAGACTTTTCAGGACAGCGCTTGCTGGGGAGGGAACCAGTGAGCTGGCACGTTCGGGGAGACCTGATCTGCCATCAGGGACTTTGAAAGAAGGGTAAAGAGGGATCCTGGCCTAAGGCACGGTGTTCCTCTCCACACGCAGGTGCACGGAGATCCAGGAATCTACCCCCCGCCCCCCCCCCCCCCCCAATGAGCTGATGATCTGATGGGCCTTGGTCTCACTGCTGCCTCCTCATGGTCTCATTTTGGGATTCCCGGGGCTCAAGGCGACCAGCCTGGGACTCACTTATGCAGGTGCACAGGCCTTGGGAAGTGGGAGGGTGGGAAAGGGATCCACCCGGACGGGCATCCAGCCCTTAGCGGACCTACACGGCCCTGGGCCATTGTATTCGCACCTGCTGTGCTGTTTCGCAAGCCTTTGAACACAGCAGCCATAGAAGTTTGCAAGGAAAACCAAATCAAGTTAAAGCCTTCGTTTCTGCTGGCAAGCAGGCAGGGGCCAAGCCGTGTTGTCCAGCTCTTAGGAAGGAGGGCGTGACCTGTCCTAGAGCAAAGTCAAAGTGGCTGGGGTGAAGAATACCCAGAGGCAGAGAGAATTCAGCACAAAGGGAAGGAGCCATACCAACAGGGGTGGTGACAAAGCTTCAATCATGGCGGAGGGGGGTGTGTGGGGGGGTGGCTGGCAGGACGGGAAAGGGCAGACACTCCTAGGAGTGTTTGGGTGGCTGTGTCAGCAAAGTTGGAAGTGTGGGGCCGGGAGCAGGTGGGACGGGCAGGAGGGAGCCAACTTGCACTTTGTCTTGTCTTTCCATTTCTCTTCCCTTTTCCCCCGGGGCAGATACGTCTCCGTCATCCCTTTCCGTTTAATATTGCATCGTAAGCTTTTTCCGCGTCGCCAGGAGTTTTCTTGATAAACTTTGCAGTGCGGAATCTATTTTGATTGCAGAGAATTTGCAGAGGCAGTCGAGAGAGTTTGCGCACGTCCCCCACCCGATGTGTTCCCAACATTGTATCTTCTTACATCGCTGTGTCCGCGTGTCAGAACTGAGAAATGGCCATTAGTACCTTACGATTAGCCAAGCTCCAGAATTTGTGCGGATTTTTACCAGTTTTTCCCATTTATATATCCTTTGTAAATTCACGATCCAGCCCGGGACAACCACATCGAATGTTCTTGTTATGACTCCTTAGTCCCTGTGACAGCTTCTTAGCGGTTCCTTATTTGTCGTGACCTTGAGGGTTTGAGGGAGCCCTGGTTTGAAGTATTTGTAGGATGTCTCTTAAAGTGGGTTTGTCTGATATGTCCTCGTGATTAGAATGGGGTTATATGTTTTTGGAAAGACCACCACAGAGGTGACGTACCCTTCTCATCCCATCATATCAGAGGATGCGTGATGTCCGTGTGATATTACTGGTGATGTGCCCTTGGTCACTCGGGTAAGGCAGCCCTAGCCAGGTTTCTCCACTGGAAGGTTACTGTTTCCCCTTTCCTGACTCTGTTCTGCGGACATCAGTCACTAGGTGCAGCCCATACTCAAAAAGAGGTGAAGGAAATATGCTCCTCTTCGTGGAGAGGGTAGTCTCTTCATAAATTATTTGGCGTCCTGTAAGCAACGTTTATTTCTTCTCCCCAGCTATGTCTTTACGGAATCACTTATTTATATCCGGAAGTATTCTTATCTTACACTTCGGGTTACAATCTAACCCTTCATCGTTTACTTTGTTGCCGAAATTGTCGTGGCTCTGGCCATTGGTGGCCTCTTCAAGGTTGGCTCCCGTGTTCCCCGGGACACGCCTCAGCCTTGTACTTACTTTTAGTTTTTAAGCACTTCTTTTCTTCTCCCACTGTGAGATGCTCCGGGCCCATCTTGCATTTCCTGTGCCCCAGCCCCAGAGTCTTGGATGGGGGGATGTTATCGGGAAGCGCGTTTCCATACCTGTTGTTCTCATTTGTCTGTTCCATTCAGTAGAGGATAACGATTGGTCCAACCATTACAAATTTTACATTTAGGAGGAATTCTTTTTCGTGGTTAAAAAAAAAAATCATTTTGCAAATAAAGTAAATTTTTTCTGGGAAGTAACTTTCCAGGAGAAGAATTAGTGGGGGGAAAGGTCGTGTATATTTGTTATGTTCCTAGGTACTGACAGACACACTGCTCCCATGTTATGGTACCGATGCATGCCATCTCCAAGGATTTAGAAAGGTACTAGTTCCCCTTCAATGTTTAGAATGAGTAGCAGGGTGTGGAATGAAAACTCTTCTTCCCGTCACTGTTGTTTTAATCCCCCCCCACACACACCCCTTCCTGGAGACCACGATATTCGTTTCTTGTATATTCTTTTAGAATTTCTTTATGCACAAACAAGCGAAATGCATGCATGTGAGAGACCAAACTAAGCATACTGTTCTTAAAAGAAATTTTCTTTAATGTGTATTTTTGAGAGAGGCAGAGTATGGGCGGGGCAGGGGCAGATAGAGAGGGAGACTCTGAAGCAGGCTCCAGGCTCTGAGGATACAGACATGTTGCCCCGTAGAGGGGACTAGTCTAGTGGGGGACACAAAAACCAAAAAGTACACGCGGCGGTGTGTGTATGAAGAAACAGCTCTGCTTATGGCACCGAGGGGCATAGAGCAGGGGGGACAGAAAGGCTCCTGGGTCCGGATATCGGAGCAGGCTCCTGGTAGGTTGGCGGGGACGGAGGAGAGCCAGGGAGAGGGCGGGCGTCGCGGGCAAAGAGGCAGCAAGGGTTGCCGTGAGCTGGTGAAACTTCACGGGAATTCGTGAGCCTGGGCCGGGAGGGGACGAGGGGTGTGGTTGCAAAGAAAACGGGAGGCCCCCGAGGAGACCCCAGAGTGCTGGCGAGCTCGAGAAGGAAGGGCAGCAGAGATACGGGCGGGGGAGTGTGACAGAGATGCTAAGGAAGTGGAACCAGCACGACTTTCTGACTCAGCTGGTGGTCCTAGGGGGAGAGAGGAGAGCACGACGAGGGGGAGGCAGAGGAGAAGGAGAGAGAGGGGGGCGGACTGCTCCAGTACGACCCCCCGGTTCTCAGCTGGGACACCTGGGTATATGACGGCATCAGCTCCTGAATGCGGGACGCTTAGGAGAGAGGAAAGGTCGGGAAACGTGATACGCTTGGTCCTCGACCATCCCCGCTTCGTGAAGCGCCTCCGGGAACTGGAGAAGGGCCCCCCGCGGCCCCCTGCTTTGCACTGTCCCCTGTGCACAGTTAATTACTGTCTGTTGAGTGACTTTCTGAATGCACGAATGAATGTTTGGTAACGGGAACACAGCGGTGAGCATCCCCCGAACCCCTCCCCGGGAGCTTGTTGTCCGAGGGGGCGAACCACGCAGAGACAGCCAGTGAAGCCGCATATTACATGATGTTGGAAGTGAGGGCAGTTAGGACCCGGGGGAAGCAGACAGTCCTCTGGTGAGTTTTAAGGGACATATACAAGATGGAGAAAGGAAAAGACATTTCAGTAAGAAAGGAGGCTTTTTTGAGAGAGAGAGAGAGTGCATGAAATGCCAGGAGCACCAAAAGATATACATATGTTGTCCAGTGTAATTAATTTATTCACTTAAAGGGTTTGATTAACTGTTGATTGGAAGGAAACAATCATAATAACCATTTTTTCCATATTTTAACTGACTTGGGACTTAAAACTTCCGACTTAGCAAAAAGTTGTTTTCTGATTCGCTGAGAGAATTTATATCTATTTTGAATGCTTTTAGTTTTATAGGAAAATTTACAGTTCGATTTTCGATGAAAAATGTCAGTGTAGGGGCGCCCGGGTGGCTCAGGCGGTTAAGCGTCCAACTCTTGCTTTCAGCTCAGGTCGTGATCTCAGGGCCATGAGATAGAGCCCTGTGTAGGGCTCTGCTGTCACAGCACGCAGCCTGCTTGGGATTCTCTCTCTCTCTCTCTCTCTCTCTCTCTCTCTCTCTCTCTGCTCTTCCCCTGCTGGCACACATGTTTCCGCATGCACGCACATGATCTCTCTCAAAATAAATAAATAAAACTTTTTAAAGAGTCAATGTAAATACACGAACAAAGAGAAATGCAACTGATGGTTTCTAATTCAGGAAAAAAGGGCGGGGAGGGTACTCTAAAAACATGGCAAATTAAGCAGAAAACAATAAGAAGCAAATAAAAGGTGGCAAAGCGTTACTCATTAGAAGATGGAGAAATGAGTCTAAATGTATCAATTTTTCCAATACATCCAAAATTACCTGCAAAAAGTTAGAGATGTCCTATTGGATTATAAAAATAAAATCTATGTATATGCTATTTAGAAGAGACTTCTGGAACGACACTACACTGCAGTGCTGGAAAAAAAAAAAGGATGGCGAAAGGTATGTCCTGTAAAAACTAACCAAAAAGCGTGTGGTATAACGATTTTAACATTTTATTTTTATTTTTTTATTTTTTGAGAGACAGCGCGAGCAGGGGAGGGGCAGAGAGAGAGAGGGAGACACAGAATCTGAAGCAGGCTCCGGGCTCTGAGCTGTCAGCACAGAGCCCGACACGGGGCTCAAACTCGTGAACCACAAAATCACGACCTGAGCCGAAGCCGGATGCTTAACCGACTGAGCCATCCAGGTGCCCCCGTTATAACAATTTTAATATCATGCAAAGTAGAAGGCAAGATAGCACTAATAAGGATTAAAAAAAAAGACACCGTGTCATGCCCGGAAGAACCATCACCAAAATAATATAACAATTATAAACTTGTATAGGCTCAACAGTCAAAATATACAAGGCAAAAACTAACAAAACTGGAAGGATCAATGGGTAAATCCTTAATCTCTGTGGGAGAATTTAGGCATGCCTCTTTGAGAATCCGGTAGGTTAAAGCAGACTTAAAAATCAAAAAAGCAACCTTATCTTAACCATAGCTAGCCTCCCAAGGTCCTGGAGACCTTGCTTTTTAAATATGCACAATTCTTCGGACTTACGCTATCCCTGACCCGGACTAACTAACAACTATATAATCGGCTACTCCTCACAGTCCTGGGGCAGCTCTTTCTGCTTACAGGTCCTGTCCCTGAGCTTTAATAAAAACACCTTTTTGCTCACACGCACGCACACATACACACGCGCGCGCGCGCACACACACACACACACACACATACATGCATACATAATGCATAAATACATACATAAAATAAAAAATAAAAATAAAAATCAGTCACATAGGAGTTGATACTTCTTTAACATGGAAAAAATATATATACAAAGCCAACATCTTTCTTACCGGGGGAAAAATAGAGGCATTCCCACTAGTTAGAGAGAAGGCAAAATGGTTCATTATCTTCATTATAATTTAACAGTGTGTTGGAGATATTAGCCAGCATGGCAGGTGGAGAGGGGTGACAGAAATTTAAAGATAGGAAGAAGTAAATTTATCTTTATTTGCAGATTATATCATACATATCTGGGGGAAAAAACCAAATGGAAAACAAAACATGAAATGGAAATTTAGCAAAGTAGCCAAATATGATATTAAACACAGAAATCAGAAGCCTTCATATAGAAAACAACACCTAGTAGGAAAAAACAAAACAAAACAATGAGAGACCACACTTACAATACCAATAAAGAAAGAAAAATTACTAGGGATAAACTGAACGAGAAATTTACAAAACCAACGTGAGAAAATTACAAAAGACTTTCCAAAGACAAAAGTCAGGCTTGACCAAGTGGAAAGACAGGTCACGTTTATGAACAGAAAGATTCCACGCCATGTTAATTCTCCTTAAGTTAATTTTAAAAGGTAATGCAGTCGTAATCTATGTACAGCTAATTTTGTTCTACACCTAAAAGACTGGTCATAACCTTGTTTTTGGAAGAACTAAGTAGCAAAAATACCCAGAAAATCTCTGAGAAAGGAGTGCAGTGGACCATAGTCATAGCCCAAATATTAAATACGTTGTAAAGTCTCCATCGTCAAGATTGTGTTGGCGCACGAGTAAATAAATCAATGAGACATTGTACAAATATAGAAATAGATGTAAAAGCATAAGACAGATTATATATATATACAGATTATATATATATATCTACAGATTTTATATATATCTACAGATTATATATATATATATATATATATATATATATATATATATCATCTACCCTTGTTGTGGAAAAGGACTTTTAAATAAGTGATGTTTGAGACATTTGGATAACCATATGGAAAAAAGGCAAAATTGGAACCATTCTTCAAACCATAAAGTAGGGAAATTTCGAAATGAGTCAAGTAACTACATGTGAAAAAAAAAAGAACAACCCAGTAACCAACACCCCCCACCCCCATAAGTGGTAATAGAAAGTGTGGGTGAATTCTTTCACAACCTGGCAGTGGGAACACTTTTGTAACCACGAATAAAACTCAGCAGCTGTAAAAAAAGAAGATGAACTTGACTTTGTAAATACAAAACAAAATAACCAAACGAAGCTGTTACACAGCAAAACCCCACAAATGAAGTAAAAAGACAAGTGGTAAACTGGGAAATAATTAACAACTTTTGCCACAACAGGCTATTATCTTTAATATATATGGAGCTTTTAAATTTGAGAAGAAAAATACCAGTAACCCCGTAGGAAAAAAAAATGAGTGAAAGATATACACAGAGAGTTTATAGAAAAAGAAATTTAAATGGCCTTTAGATATAGGAAAAGGTTTTCAGTCTTGCTCATAATAAGGGAAATGCGAATCAGAATTACACCAAGGTATCATTTCTCTCCTCTCAGATTTGCAAAGATCCAAAAGCTTGGCAACACTCTGTCGGCCCTCATGCATGTTGGTGTGTAGGCAAAATGGGAATGTGGCAATATGTAGCAAAATCATCCTTGAATTTGTCTTTTGAAACCAAATCCCACTTGTAGGTATCCCCAAAGTACTGGACAAAAATGAGAAATGACGTAAGCATAAAACTATCAATTGTAGCACTCTGTGTAATCACAGAGGACTCAGAGGAAACCCAAATATCTTCAGCAGGGGACTGGTTATAGATATGGAAATGTCAAAAGTAAAAATACAGAAAAATACAATATTAATAGCAGTAAAAAGGCTGACCTAATCTGAAGATCCACCAGGAAGATGTAGTAATTCTAGGGGCACCTGGGTGGCTCAGTCGGTTAAGCTATTATCTTTAATACAACTTGGGCTCAGGTCACAATCTCACAGTTTGTGGGTTTGAGCCCCGCATCAGGCTCTGTGCTGAAGGCTCAGAGCCTGGAGTCTGCCTCGTATTCTGTGTCTCCCTCTCTCTCTCTGTCCCTCCCCCCGTTCCCACTCTGTCTCTTGCTCTCTCTCAAAAGTAAATAAATATTTAAAAGTGTTTTAAAAAGAAGATATAGTCATTCTAAATTTGTTTTGTACAAACTAACAACATAGTCTGAGAATAGGTAATGCAAAAATTGGCATAAGTATAATGAAAAAGAGACACGTCCTCTGTTTTACAAAGAAATTACATCACACCGATCTCAGTAACTGATTTTCATGACAGAAAATCCATGAGGTTATAGAAAATCTGAATGATGTAATTAACCAATTTGACCTAAAACACATTATATCCAAGTGCACATAGAACATTTCCCATAATTGATCAAATAAGGGCATAAAGTAAACCGCAGTAAACTTCAAGGATTTTAAACGACGCTGAGTAACTTTTCTGACCACAATTGTCTTGTTTGAAATCAAATAATATAATTAGAAAATCTCCAATACATGGAAATGAAGCATTATACCAAAAAAAAAAATCATCAGAAAACCATGGGTCTATAAAGAAATGAAGTGAAAATTAGAAAAGCATTTCAACTAAATGTAAATGAAAATATGTATCAAAACCTGCAATTAGAACCACGTTTAAAGGAAGACTTAGAACATTAAATGAAAATAGAAAAAAAAAGCCCAGGCTCATAGCAGTCTTTTGAGCATCACCTCGTGAAGTTAGAAAAATAATAGCAAGTAAACTCAGTGAAAGTAGAAATGAGCAAATAGTAATGAAAAGAAATTAATAAAATAGAAACAAACTCAAAACAGGGAATATTTAAAAAGCAAGAGTTTGTTATTTTAAAATACTGGTAAAATGTATAACACCCAGGCAAAACTTACGCAGTAATGAAAATAAATATATTATTGCTAAATGCAACATAGGTGAATCTCACCAATGTTGAGCCAAAACAAAAGCAAAAAAAACAAAACAAAACAAAAAAACAGCCAGACCAAAAGAACACATACTGTGTGCTTCTAATAATACAAGACTATATATAGTATTAAAAGCAAAACTAACAGTTACCTTTGGAGACGCGATTGGAGAAGATGCCAAGAGGGGACTTTTGGGATGCTGGAAGTTTCTATTTCTTGAAAAAAGACTAGTCCCGTGGGTGTGTTCACCCTGTGAAAAGTCACTGACCTGTGCACTCATGATCTGTGTGCTTTTCTGCACGTTACACAGCAGTAAGATTTTGCCGATAAGAGACACGAGTTATCAGAAGAGAGTTGCTTGACAAAATCAATGCCCCCCAAAGGAAATGAGAACAAACCTCTTTCTCCCATACTCTTTCTAGCTGCCTGGGATGTGGACAAGATGCCTGGAGATTCAGAAACCATTTGTGATCATAAAGACAAAAGCCACAAAGGACATCAGCCTCGGACAGCCGAACACCTACACCTTCTATGAGAAAAATAAGCCACTTGTCTACTGGAGCCATTCTTACTTGAAGCTGACTGCCACTTCAGCTATGGTTTAAGGATTCAAAACACTTTTTTAAGTAGGCTCCACGCATAGAGCCTGGCTGCGGGCTTTGAACTCACGACCCTGAGATCAAGATCTGAGCTGAGATCAAGAGTCCAATGCTCAACCCACTGAGCCACCCAGGCACCCTTCAATTTTTTTTTTTTTTTTTTTTTTTTTAGAGTCGAAAAAGAAGTACACAATTTCAACATAGAGAGAGCAGGAGGGAGCAAATACCAAAAATTAATCCCGTCGGAAACACAGAAACAAGAATACATAGAAAACATTTTAAAATAAAACCAGTGAGACCAGCAAATCTCAAACAAAGCTTTGCTTATTTATTTTAGACAAAAACGAGAGAGCAAAACTAAACCGTATTGAGGAACAAAAGAAGCACTACTCATACAGCATAGGTTTAAAAAAATAAATTGTAAGAATTGTGCGGCAAGGACAGAAAAGAGGGAGCGTCCTCGGAGTCCCTAACTTACAGCACCCACTGTTTGAACCTCATCCGTACCTGACAGTACTCGACTTAAGGAATTGGGATTATTGCTTTTATGCCAGCAAACCCAAAGAGTGGAAAAGGAGGCCCACCCGATCTGCAGGTGACGCAGGGGGACCACACATTTCAATTGTGGGTTTGTTGCCCATGGTTTAAACGGAGAGTCACCTGGGGGCCAGCGACGGAACAACAGGGGCTGCTGCCTGCCGTCGTCGGGGGATCTGGGGAGACCCAGTGGTGTGGCCTCTAGCCTAGAGCTTTTAGCCAAAAGAGAACCCTCGGTCCTCCCTCCTCCTGTTCCGTGGCCACCGCGTCTCCCAGCTGCAGTGGAAGGGGTACCCGGGGAACGCCCACCCTGGAGTGGTGAAGGGCACCCACGGAGTAAGAGGGAAGAACTAAGAGTCAGCGCAAAGAAATCCGCCCAGGATTCCTGCAGGTGTTTTGAGCCTGGTGTCAAGGGGGAGAGAGATTGTTGATGGGAAGTTAGGGGGGGTGTGGTCCACGTGGGGTCACCATTAACAGGTATGCAGGCAACGGCCAGTTCCCCTGGGCAGATCGAGTAACCTCAAAGTGTGCTGTCAGGGAGGTTAGGGTGCTTGCGGGGAAGGGGAGAGGAGAGAGAGAGCGTTGAAGGAAAGGGGAGGCACAGGGAAACCCCTCTGTGTCCCTTGTCCCGTAAGCTTATCCTCTCCTTCCCAAGCCCCTGTCCTCTGTCTGGAGTCTCTCACTGCAGGTGTGCCCTAGGAGTGCCGGGCCCACCCACTCTCAGCCTCCAGAGCCCGTTTTGGACCTCAGTGACCCCTTTTCCAAACATCTGCTTAATTTCTTCCTGTCCGTGTCCCACTGTTACCCCACCTTCAACATGCCCACACTCACAACCACAGACTCACCTTTCAATCTCCCACATTCCCTCCTCCTCTCCTGAAACGTCACCGGCCTTCAGGTTCTCCAGTCTTTGCCTCACAAAGCCTCTCCAGAAGAACTTCTCAGTGACCAGTGCACACATTCTCAGGGCCTGTCTCTTATTACCCATCCAAGAGGGCGAGTTCTGAGCTCAAACTCCACCTCCTGCTTGGTGAGACAGTGACTGGGAGCTAAAAGGTTGGCAGAACATGTTGGTTTCGATCGGTCATACGTGCCTGTTTCTGCCTTATTAACTGTACTATGTCAACCTTATTTAAAAGCTGCAGACATTTGTGGAGAGCTGTGGGGCATCGATAAATGAAATGTTTAAGATGTTTTAGGGATTCAGACTTTATCTTTCCTGTTCTTTGCCATCCCACGGCCCTTTCCCCAGGCCAGGCTTTCATTTCCTCACATTGAGATGACAGCAGTAATTTCCAGATAGGTCCTTTGATCTCTACACTTTAAGATTTATCTTTTTTATACACTCTTTTGCTCATGTCCTTATTAGAGCTTTCATTTTTCTTTTCAATCGCCCCTTGATCTTATTATATTTGGTTATATGTTATGCTTTTCTTAAAATTTTTTTTTAACGTTTATTTATTTTTGAGACAGAGAAAGACACAGCATGAACAGGGGAGGGGCAGAGAGAGAGGGAGACACAGAATCGGAAGCAAGCTCCAGGCTCTGAGCCATCAGCCCAGAGCCCGACGCGGGGCTCGAACTCGCGGACTGCAAGATCGTGACCTGGGCTGAAGTCGGACGCTCAACCGACTGAGCCACCCAGGCGCCCCTGTTATGCTTTTCTTAAACTTTTAAACCATACAGGCCTGGTGGAGACAGAGCAGAGTCTACAATATCCTGTTTTGGTCATATGATTGGAGGTGGGTGGGGGCTTTCGCACGGTGCAGTTTCCAGAAGCCTAGCTGCAATCAGAGAACCACTCAGGGATCCAGCCTGCTGACCCATGCATTCTATCCTCCTATTCTGTGTTCTGAGAAACTCCCCTTCCCCCCGCACACACACATACTCCCCGCGCACACACACATCTTCTGGCCCAGGTGGGCAGAAGCACACTGAACCAACACATATGAAGATCCACGTGGAGGAAAAATGGCTGAGCTGAGATACTCTAAGGAGACGGGGACACTGGGTAAAATCAGAAGACTCGGAGGCTGAGAGACCAGAGCTCAGACAGCAAAAGGGGGTGCAAAGGCCAGAACTGTGGGTGTACAGAGAAGGAATAGTGTCCAGGGGGTCCTGGCCTTTGGATCATGTGGCTCTCTCAATAGTGGCTAATTTGAAAGTTTGTTGACATGGAATAGAACTTGGAACTATGAAGAACTAGGGAGCTAGGGAACATATTAGAACTGTGTAGGAAAGGGTGAGGGAGATAATCCACCATATGTAAAAGCACTGTAAAGGGTTCAAGAGAGGGGCGCCTGGGTGGCTCAGTTGGTTAAGCATCCGACTTCGGCTCAGGTCCTGATCTCACGGTTTGTGAGTTCGAGCCCTGCATCGGGCTCTGTGCTGATGGCTCAGAGCCTGGAGCCTGCTTAGGATTCTGTGTCTCCTTCTCTCTCTGCCCCTCCCCCAACTTGTGCTCTGTCTCTCAAAAATAAATAAATGTAAAAAAAATTTTTTTAATAAAATAAAGGGTTCAAGAGACATGTAGTACAGGTAAAATGAAAAGAAAATCATATCTGTCTGCATACATAATAAACCACTCAGAACCAAAGAAAAGAGGAAATGTTAAAAAATGCCAGAGAAAGACACATCGATTTCAGAGGCACGAGACTGAGAGCAAACTTCTCGCTAGAAACGATGGAAAGCAAAAGACAAGGTCTACAACAGAATAATTTCTTACCTAGAATTCTGTACTCGGTGAGAATACTCCACAAAATGAAGGAAGAATAAAGGCAAAAGTAAGAGAATTTATAAAGGGAAATCCTTAGCAGGAACCAAATGTCTCATGAAGGAAACAAAATTATAAAAGGAAAATGATCTTAGAAGAAAACACAGAAATACAGGAAGGAAAATGTAAACACTAGCTATGTGGGCAAATATAAATGAATACAGACAATATCAAGAAATGATATTGATAATTATAGGATTTAAAATATATTTAGAATTACAATGCTTGAAAATAATGCAAGAGGAGGGAGCAATTAAGGTGTTCTAAGATATTAGTATTATAAAGTAAAGGGTCTAAGTACTAATTTGTCTTAGACTACGGTAAATCAGAGATGAATGTTGTAATCCATAATGTAACTATCAAAAATTGCAACACAGAGAGAGAAGGACAGTGAGAGAGAGGAAGAGAAAGAGATAGAGAGGCTAAAAGGAAAGTGAAATAAAAATACTTGATTCAAGGGGCACCTGGGTGGCTCAGTCAGTTGGGTGGCCGACTTCAGCTCAGGTCATGATCTCGCAGTCCGTGGGTTCAAGCCCTGCATCGGGCTCTGTGCTGACAGCTTGGAGCCTAGAGCCTGCTTTGGATTCTGTGTACCCGCCTCTCTCTGCCCCTACCCCATTCGTGCTCTGTCTCTCAAAAATAAATACATGTTTAAAAAAAAAAACTTGATTCAAAATGAAGGCAGAAGAGAATTACCACATCTTGATAAAGAGCATCTACAAAAAAGCCCGGTTGACATCATAGTTAGTGGATAAAGATTGAATGCTCTTCCCTTTAGATTAGGTCCAATGTATCGACTATACTAGCTCTTATCCAACATAGAACTGAAAGTTCTAACCATTGCAGTAAGGCAAGAAAAATAAATAAAAGACGTACATAATGGAAATGAAGAAATAAACTATCTCACAGATGACATGATTATTTCTGTAGAAAATCCTAAGGAATCTACAAAAAAAAAAAGAAAAACTCCTGAAATTAATAAGTGTGTTCACCATAGCCATGACACAATATCAACACACAAAAATTAACCAATATTGATATAACAATAAATATGTGGAAACCAAAATTAAAAACAATACCATTTATAATCACTCAAAATAAAATGTTTAAGGATACAATAAGCAAAATATGTGCAGATTATGGATGCTGAAAATTACAAAATTCCAATGAAAGAAGTCAAAGAAGATGCAAATTATAGAGACATATGTGGATGATGTTCATGGATTGGAAGACTCAATATCGTAAAAACGTTTCAGTTTCCCCCAGTAGGCTTAATAAAATTTTTATCAAAATCCTAGTAAGGCATTTTGTAAATGTAGACAAGCTTATTGTAAAATTTATAGGGAAAAGCACAGGCCCAAGTATATCTAAACTAATCTTGACATGGAAGAATACACTAAGAGGAATAATTCTATATCAAGCCTTACTCTATAGCTACAGTAATCAAAACAGTGTGGTATTGGTGGAGGGATAGATAATACTACCATTAAAAATAGTGAGATGTCGTCACCGTCTTCATGGCAGTAAATTTAATAAATTATATGAAATATACAACTTCTTTGAAAGACAGAACTTCCCAAAATTGACACAAGAAGAAATAGAAAATTGAAAAGCCTTATATATATTTTATTTTTAAAAATTATGGTAAATTATACATAAAACTCCTAGAAGATAACATAAGAAACAATCTAGATGACTTGGGTTTGGCGGTGACTTTTTAGATGCAGCACCAAAGGCACGATCCATGAAAGAAATAATTGATAGTCCAGACTTCATTACAATAAAAATCTTCTGTTATGCAAAAGACACTGTCAACAGAATTAGAAGACAAGCCACAGACTCAGAGAAAATATTTGCAAAGCCATATCTAATAAACGACTGTTATCCAAAATATACAAAAACCCTTAAAACTCAACAATAAGACCAACAGCCTAATTAAAAACCTGGCAAAAGATTTGAACACGTACCTCACCAAAGAAGATATGCAGGTGGCAGATAGTATATGAAAAGGTGTTCAAAATATCATGTCATTAGGAAATTGCAAACTAAAACAATATACCACTGCAAACCTGTTAGAATGGCCAAAATCCAAAATACCGACACCACCAAATGCTGGCAGGGCTGCGAAGCAACAGTAACTCCCATTTATTGCTGGTAGGAATGCAAAATGGTGTGGCCACTTTGGAATGTAGTTTGGCAGATTGTTACAAAATTAAACATATCCTTACCATATGATGTAGCAATTACAATTCTTGTGTGTGTGTGTGTGTGTGTGTGTTTAACTCAAATGAATTATAAACTTATGTCAGCACGAAAACCTGCACGTGGATGTTTACAGCAGCTTTATTCATATTTGCTGAAACTTGGAAACAACCAAATGTCCTTTAGTGGATGAATGGATAAATAAAAAGCAGTTTACATGCAGGCAGTGGAATCTTCTTTGGGGATCTTCTTTGGGGAAATATCTGTTCCAGTCCTTTGCCAGTTTTTTAGTTGAGTTGTATTGTTGTTTTGGGGTTGTATGAATTCTTTATATATTCTGAATATTAATTTCTTACCATATATATGATTTTCAGATATTTACTCCGATTACATGGGGTGTCGTTTCACTCTTGATAGTGGCCTTTGATGCCCCAAAGTTTTTTATTTTGATGTAATTTATTTTACCTAATTTTTCTTTTGTTCCCTACACATTTAATATCATATTTTTAATGTTTACTTATTTATTTTGAGAAAGAGAGTGAGAGAACAGGGGAGGGGCAGAGAGGGGGGAGAGAAAGACAGAGAGAGAGACAGAGAGAGAGAGAGAGAGAGAGAGAGAGAGAGAGAATCCCAAGCAGGCTACACACTCAGCACAGATCCTGAGGCCTGATCTCACGGTAGTAAGCCAAAATCAAGATTGAGCCACCCAGGCGCCCCTAATGTCATATTTAAAAAAAGAAGCCGAATCTAAGGTCATGAAGATTTTCCTTTAGGTTTTATTCTAAGGATTTTTATAGTTTTAGATATTAAATTTAAGTCTCTGAGCCATTTAATTTTTGTATATGTGTAATGTAAGGTTCCAACTTCATTCTTTTGCATGTGGATATCCAGTTTTCGTGGACAGCACCATTTGTTGAAAAGACTTTCCTCTCCCCCCACTTAATGGCCTTGGCACCCTTACTGAAAATCAGTTGACTCTATGTGAACATTTATTTCGGGGCTCTCTATTGCATTACATTTGTCTGTGTGTCTGTCTTCATGCCAATAACACAGTGCTTTGATTACTGTAGGTTTATAGTAAGTTTTTAAGGAAGTATTCGAATTTGTTGTTTTTCAAGACTCTTTTCCTATTCTGGATCCCTTGAAATTCCCATATGAATTTTAGGATGGGTTTTTCCATTTCTTGAAGAAAATGTCATTGGGATTTTGATAGGGGTTGCATTGAACCTGTAGACTGGTTTAGGCAGTTTTTTCTTCTTAAAAATATTAAGCTTTCTTGTATATAGTATCATGTCATCTGAAAATAGTGAAACTTGTCCTTCCTTGCTGATTTGGATGTCTTTTATTTCTTTTTCTTGTCTGATGGCTGTGGCTAGGACTTCTAGTACTGTGTTAAATAGCAGTGGTGAGAGTGGACATCCTTGTTTTGTTCCTGATCTTAGGGAGAAAGCTCTCAGTTTTTATATTAGCTGTGGGTTTTCCACAAATGGCCTTTATTATGTTCAGGTATGTTCACTCTAAAACTACTTTGTTGAGGGTTTTTATCATGAATGGATGCTGTACTTTGCCAAATGCTTTTTCTGCATCTGTTGAGATAATCTTATGGTTCTTATCCTTTATTTTATTAATGTGGTGTATCACATTACACCAATTGATTTGTGAATATTGAATCACCCTGGCAACCCGGGGATAAATCCCACTTGATCATGGTGAATGATTTTTTTTTTTTAATGCGTTGTTGGATTCAGTCTGTTAGTATTTATTTTATTGAGAATTTTTGCATCCATGTTCATCTGGGACATTGGCCTGTAATTCTCTTTTTCGGTAGCTCTATCCCAGCCAAACCCACCAACCTTTAAAACTCCAGTCTCCAAGCCCTGCTGGTTATAAGAACTCACAAAATTCAACCCCTCTCACCTTCCAAGCTGATGGCTTTGGGAAAACATTCTCCTTGTGGCTTCCCCTGTGTGCTCCTCTCTCTCTCACCCTTCTCTGCAACCACGGCTTCCACCCCCACACAGCACTCACAATCCCTTTCTGCCCCCAAATACATCTCCAACCTTCTGACTTCTTCAATGTGGCCTCTTCTCTCCTTTTAGTTGTAGAGTTTGTTCTGTCAGTCTTCAGGATGATTTCTGGGGTGTTTTCAGGGCTCTAAATACTCTTTAAATATATATTCAATCGGTCCTTCTGGTTTTCTCTCTACCTTCACATTCAATTACTACCAGTATTCAGAAATACTACCAATTTATAAATGTTTGGGGCTCTTATCCAGGATAAATAGGCTGCTTCTCAGTTTTTCTTATCATGTGTTGAGGAAACTCCATTCTCTGATCTAGGATTAGGGTTTGGGTTAGGTTCAGGGAACATTCCTGGTATTTTGCAGCTCGGAGAACTCTCCAGAGGATTAGGGTTACTGATAGGGTTTCATTTGAGATTAGGGTTAAGGATTAGGGGTCATCATTAATGTCAGAGTTAGAGTCAAGTTATGTGCCTGGTATTTGGCAGTTCAGAGACCCCTCCAGGGAATCAAACCCCAGACTTCTGCCGGTGTGGGAATAGACACGGCAGCCACCTACCCAGCCGAGTCAAGGAGGGGATTTGGGGCTTTCATGACTATGCCAATACATCCTTTTTCTCTCTTTCTTTTTTCAATCATTCGTCCGTTTAGTTTTAAAGCCAGTATAGTTAGCATGCAGTGTTGTATTAGCTTCAAGCGTACGATACGGGGATCCAACAGGTGCATACATCACCCAGTGCTCATCACGAGATGAGTACTTTTAATCCCCTTCACCTATTTCAGCCTCCCCCCCCCACCTCCCCTCTGTTAGCCGTAGGTTTGTTCTCTGTAGTTAAGAGTCTGGTGGGGCACCTGGGGGCTCGGTCGGTTGAGCGTCCAACTTCAGCTCAGGTCATGATCTCGTGGTTCGTGACTCGAAGCCCCACATCGGGCTCTCTGCTGTCAGCACGGAGCCTGCTTCGGATTCTCTGTCCCCTTCTCTTTGCCTCTTGCCTGCTTGTGCTCTTTCAAAAACAAATAACGTGGTTTTTTTTTAAAGAGTGGGTTTTTGTTTTTTTTTTTTGGATTGTCTTTTTTTCCCTTTGTTTTGTTTCTTCGATTCCATATATGAGTGAAATCTTATGGTGCTTGCCTTTCTCTGACTGGCTTATTTCACTTAGCATTATACTCTCTAGATCCATCCATGTTGTTGCAAATGGCAAGATTTCATTCTTTTTATGGCTAAATAATATTCTTGTGTGTGTGTGTGTACATACCACGTCTTCTTTATTCATTTATTGACAGATGCTTGGGCTGCTTCCATAATTTGGCTATTGTAAATAATGCTGCAATAAACATAGGAGTGTATCTGTCTTTGTGAATTAGTGTTTTTGTATTTTTTGGGTAAATACCTGGAGGTGGAATTGCTGGGTCGTAGGGTAGTTCTATTTTTAATTGTTTGAGGAACCTCCATACCTGCTTTCCACAGTCGCTGCACTTGCTTGCATTCCCACCAACTGAGCACATCCTCGCCAATGCTTGTTTCTTGTGTTTTTTTTTAACTTTTTAATGTTTATGTATTTTTGAAAGAGAGACAGAGCACGAGTGGGGGAGGGGCAGAGAGAGGAGACACACAAGCCGAAACGGGCTCCAGGCTCTGAGCTGTCAGCACAGAGCCCGATGTGGGGCTCAAACTCACGAACTGTGAGATCGTGACCTGGGCTGAAGTCAGATGCTTAACCAACTGAGCCACCCAGGCACCCTTGTATTTTTGATTTTAGCCATTCTTTTTTTTTTTTTTTTAATTTTTTTTTTCAACGTTTTTTATTTATTTTTGGGACAGAGAGAGACAGAGCATGAACGGGGGAGGGGCAGAGAGAGAGGGAGACACAGAATCGGAAACAGGCTCCAGGCTCCGAGCCATCAGCCCAGAGCCTGACGCGGGGCTCGAACTCACAGACCGCGAGATCGTGACCCGGCTGAAGTCGGACGCTTAACCGACTGCGCCACCCAGGCGCCCCTGATTTTAGCCATTCTGACAAGGGTGAGATGATATCATTATGGTTTTGATTCTGACAAGGGTGAGATGATATCATTATGGTTTTGATTCTGACAAGGGTGAGATGATATCATTATGGTTTTGATT
>NC_064814.1:56728048-56771503 GCF_023721935.1 Panthera uncia
GGTTTTGATTCTGACAAGGGTGAGATGATATCATTATGGTTTTGATTTGTATTCTCCTGATGATGAGTGATGTTGAGCGTCTTTTCATGTGTCTGTTGACCATCTGTGTGTCTTTGGAGAAATGTCTATTCATGTCTTCTGCCCTTTTTTTATTATTTAAAAAAATTGTTTCCTCATGGTAAGGAACCATAAGAGGAAACAATCTTTTTATGTCTATCTTCAAACCCAGTTTCAGAAACACTACCAATTCTTAAATGTTTGGGGTCTTCTCCTGGATAATTAGGCTGCTTCTCATCTGCTCTTATGCGTTCAGGAAGTCACCTTCTTCAGATCTATGGTTAGGGTTACGGTTAAGGTTAGTGTATGTGCCTGGTGTTTTGCAGTGTAGAGACCTCCTCATAGGGTCAGGGTTGGTTTTAGTGTTAGGGATAGGCTTAGGGTTAAACTTAAGTATTAGGGGTTAGGATTTAGGGTCAGGCTTAGTGTTGGAGTTAGGTTCAGGATAAGTGTCAGGGTATGTACCTAGTATTTTGCAGTTTAAAGTCCTCTCCAGATAATAAAACCCCTGACTTCTCTTGGGGTTAGGGTTAGGGTTAGGATTATGGTTAGAGGTCAGCGATTTGTGGTTAGGGTTAGGATTAGTGTGGTTAGGGTGAGGGAATGTGTCTGGTATATTGCAGTTCAGAGACCTCTCCGATGAATAAAACCCAAGACTTCAGCTAAGGTTAGGGGTCGGAGTTAGGGTGAGGTCTAGGGTTATGGTTAGGGTAAGGATTATCTATGAAGCTAAATTCACAAGACGTGAGATTGCTGAAGGTTACATGCCATCCACATGAATGTTTCCCAATGGAAATATTTTGCACCACCTCTGATGTCATTTTCAAATTAATGAAAATTGTTAGAAATTCTCATATAATCTTTAGATGTAACTGCTAATCGATAGGAAATCTACAGGACAAAGAAATAGGTTCAGCACCACCACAGGGTGATAACCAGCATCCATACTGGGAGACGACCTGCTTTCATCAACAAATAAATTGCAAAAACTAAAGAAGTAAAGGAAGAGGAGACATACAGACCCAAAGAGGCTTAACCACTTTCAAGATATGGGTGATGAATATTTAGATATTGAGGTTGGAGTTTGGCGAGACTGTTGCTTTTCACTATAAATATTTTGTATTGAATTTGAGAACATACAATCTGTGACAAGAGACAAAACATACACAGAAAAGTCCCTGAACTAGACAGAAAGAAGGAAAGAAAGAAAGAAAGAAAGAAAAGAAGGAAGGAAAGAAAGAAAAAAGAAAAGAAAGAAAAAGGAAAGAAAAGAAGAGAAAGAAAAGAAAGAAAAAGAAAAGAAAAGAAAAAAGAATAGAAAGGGAAGAAAGGAAGGAAGGAAGGAAGGATGGATGCCAGACAAGATGAAGGGACGGCACAGTGGGGGTGAGAAGATGTGGGAACACTGGGAGAACATGTGGGAGAACATTCTGGGAGGACAGGGAGACTAGTCCTCTCTGACAGGAGGCAGGAGGCAGCGAAGGAGGAAAATAGAAGATGTCGTGCAGGGTTATTGAGATTCACCTGTCACGGTTCCTCCGTTCACCCCGCCCCTCTTCCTGGCCCCTGATGCTAGATGCGCTCTGCCCTCGGGGACCCGGCCATCATGCCCCAGAGCCGAGCCAGAAGGGCAGCATCGCGCTTTCTCACATGTCCCTCCTTCCTGGACAAGGACGGTGAAAGGACAGATGAGAACGGAGCCCAGTTGAGGCCGAGCAGGGGCAGAGGCTGCCCGGTGCGGGTCTCTGCCTGTAGCTCCGAGCTCTAGCTGCATTCTTTTCATCAGACCTCGTTCTAGGATCTTCCGCCCACTGAGTTCTCAACCTTATTCATTATTTGTCTGCTGGTTCTGGTCCCCGCTCTGTCCCAATGACCCAAACTTCGAAGTCACCCCTCCCAGAATAGTGTCACGCGGTCACACAACAGAGATCCCCCATCAGTTGGCGTGATGGAGGGGAGCTTGTCATCCCTCAACACAACCAAGATTGTCACACCTGCTGCAGGACATTCATATTGTTAAACGTTTTGTGACTTCCTGACACCAGGAATTTCACTCTGTTGCCTTTATTCCCATTAACCGCCATCCTCAAACACACACACACACACACACACACACACACACAGGAGCCATGTTGCTTCAGCCTCTCTCTCTCTCTCTCTCTCTCTCTCTTCTCTGTCCCCTCTCACGATGCTCCCTCGTTCTCCATTCACTTCGGTTGTTACCAGAAACTAAGCATTCTTCCTATTTTATTTTATGCGGGATACTGTTCTTCTGACCATTTGTGTTTGAACAGCACAAAGCAAGGGCAGAGACCTTGAGTGACCGTTGACGGGTCAGTTCTTTGCCATAATCTCTTTGCCAGCGGTTGGCGGTGGGTAGAGATTGCATCTCTGGTGACAGGATTCAAGCCCCACCAATGCTCTCCAAGAAGTGTCTGTGCCCCGTTTTCCGGTGGCGGTAAAACAGCATCATCCTCTCTTTGTCCTTGTGGGTGTTGGTTTCTGTCCTCAGGACTCCAGGAAACGTCCCCTACAGCTTCTCTATGACCTGTTGATCCTTAAATCCCAAGGGATTTTCTGAGCGATCGATCGTGGTTTGTCAAACCCTGTGATGCTTTGACCTTTTCTGTTTTGCCTGGGCTGCCCGGAGAGGCCCCTGTTGAAGGTCGTTGACCTCAGGCCATTCTCCATTGTCCGTTTGGAGCCCCCGGGGTTCAGGGAGCAGAGGAGGTACTTGTCTGCACACCTCCATCTGCTTCTCCAAGCCCCTCCAAAATCTGGCCTGTTTTGAGTTCCTATCCTATGATTAACCAATTCCTAGAAGAGTAATGTGAGAATATCCAACGCATATCCCTGCACCACCCAACTTGCAGTCATAAAATAAGCTGGTCGGAGGCCGGCATGTGCCACAAGGTCTTGGGTTTCAACGGGTTTCCCCATTACTTATGTTTTTCAAGTAAATACCCCCAAAAAATCATCCTTTAGTCAACATAAGCCCGATTCACAGTTCTAAATTCTGAGTGTTCTATAAAGGAAAATGTACTCGTGATCTGTTGTAATTATACTGAATCATGCTTCATCGAATTTTATTTCTGAGCTATTGTGGATATAATAGGTTTAAATGGCTATATAATAGCTAATAAGTATTTTCCTTTTTTAAAGTTTTTTTAATGTTTATTTTTGAGAGAGAGAGAGAGAGAGAGAGAGAGCATGAGCAGGGGAGGGGCAGAGAGAGAGAGGGAGACACAGAATTGGAAGCAGGCTCCAGGCTCTGAGCTGTCAGCACAGAGCCCAACGCGGGGCTTGAACTCGTCAACCGCGAGATCATGACCCGAGCCAAAGTTGGGACGCTCAACCAATTGAGCCACCCAGGCGCCCCGAAAATTTATTTATTTTTGAAAGAGATAGAGCACCAGCGGTGGGAGAGGCAGAGAGGCAGAGAGGAGGAGACACAGAATCCAAACCAGGCTCCAGGCTCTGAGCTATCAGCACGGGGCCCGACATGGGGCTCGAACTCACAGACCGTGAGATCATGACCTGAGCAGAAGTCAGACACTTAGCCGACTGAGCCACCCAGGCGCCCCAATAATTTTCTTTTTTATTGTTTTTCCCCACTTCATCATTTTAATGTGTTGTATTCTTGTGTCTAATTTATTACTGTTTAAGTTTCTTTTACAAAGTAATGAATGTTTTGTTTTGTTTCTAATTGTGGTAAAATGTTTGTGACATAAAAGTTACCATTTAACCCTGTTTTAGTGTATGATTCGGTGATATTAAGTATTTTCATTCTGGCGCCCCCATCTGCATGTTTTTCATCTTCTACAACTGAAACTTTGCACCCGTTAAACGAAACCCTCCCCCCACCCCCCGGACCCTGGCGACCACCACTCTTTCCGCCTCCATGATTTTGACCACTCTTGGTACCTCATATAAATGGAAACATACAGCATTTGTTCTTTGCGACGGGCTCACTTCACTTAGCATGCCTTGTCCTCAAGGCTCATCTACGTTGTGTCATTTGTCAGCATTCCCTTCCTTTTTAAGGCCGACTGGTATTCCGTTGTGTGTACAGATCACATTTGGCGTATCTGTTCATCTCCCAGTGGACACTCGGATTGCTCTCACCTTTGGCTGTTGGATAGTAGTCTGCTCTGAATATGAGTGTGCACGTAACCGTGTGAGTCCCTTTCAAGTCTTTGGGGTCATATGCCCGGAACAGGGATCGCCGGATCCGGTGGGAATTCAGCCTACTTTGAATTTTTTTGAGGAACCGCCGTACTGTCTTCCATAGCGGCTACACCCTTTGACATTCCCACCAGCGGAGCACAAGGCTTTCAGGGTCTCCACATCCTTGCCGGCACTTTTCATTTTCTCGTATTAACAGTAGCCATCTCAATGGGTGTGAGATGGTATCTCACCTGATTTTGATTCGCTTCTCCCTAATGATCTGTGATGTCGAGTGTTGCCATCTGTACGTCTTTGTGGAAGAAACGAATGTCTGCTGAGGCCCTTCATTCATTTTAAAGTCAGGCTGTTTGCTTTGGTTGTTGGGGAGTTTTAGGAGCTCTTCGTATAATCCAGATATTAACCCCTTATTAGAGGTACAGTTTGTGAATATTCTGTCCCGTTCTGTGGACCGCCTTTCCACTCTCTTCATGGTGCCGTTTGATGCAGACGTTTTAAATCTTGATGTAGTCTGATTTGCCCATTGTTTTCTTTTGTATCCTGTGCTTTTGGTCTCACATCCAAGAAATCATTGCCAAGTCAAGCGACATGCATTTACCCCCTATATTTTCTTGTAAAAGTTGGATAGTTTTAGCTCTTACATTTTGGTATTGACCCGTTCTGAGTTAATTTTTATACATGGTGTAAAGCGGGGTGCCCGGGAGGCTTGGTCGGTTGGGCGACCAACTTCAGCTCAGGTCACGATCTCATGGTCTGTGGGTTTGAGCCCCGCGTCGGGCTCTGTGCTGACAGCTCGGAGCCTGGAGCCTGCTTCGGATTCTGTGTCTCCCTCTCTCTCTGCCCCTCCCCTGCTGGTGCTCTTTCTCTCTCTCAAAGTAGACATTAAAAAAAAAAAAAAAAGCATGGGACTCTTGATCTCAGCTCAGGTCTTGATCTCAGGGTCATGAGTTCAAGTCCCGCCTTGGGCTCCACACTGGGCCCAGTTCCTCCTGGAACTGCTCCAGCACCGCCTGGGGCTCCAGGCCTGAGAAATACTTCTCCTCACGATGCCCCAAGGCCACCTGAGAGGAGGGGAGAGAGGTGAATCGGCCCGGGGCCCCTCGGCCAACAAGGGCACCGCCCCTCCAAGCCGGTCCTCCCCGGGACCCAGGCATCTGCCTCCAACCGTGACGGGCTGGCATCCGCCGCGGAACTCTACGAAGGTGCTCTGCTTACGGGCCCGGTGGGCGTGGAGCAAGGAGACCACTGTGTCCTTCTCTGTCCCGTCCTTGGAGACGGGTGGGGGCCTCCGCGTGGTGCGCGGGCCATTAGGGACCCAGCAATACCCGTCCGGCTGCGAGCACGGGAGCCACTCGGGAACCCAGGCTGGCGAGCCACGCGTTCGTTTCCCCGTCTTCTACGGCCCAGGAGCCCCTGGGGTCTGACCACAGCGGGTTACCTGGCCCAGGTGGGCAGAAGCATGCTGACCGGTGCACGTGAAGATACACACGGTGACAAAGTGGCAGAGCTGAGCCCGGGAGTCTAAGGAGACGGGGAACACGGTGACACGAAAGACAGGTGAGGCTTCGAGCGTGCGACACGAGAGACCTCGGTGAAAGGTACCTGGAGACACAGAGAAGAGCCGTCTGTGCTCATGGCCCCTGGAGTCCACGGCTCCCGCATGGCGTGTACTCAGATGTTTATGCCCCCGAGAGGAACGTGTCTGGTTCCAGAAGCAGCCCCGAGTGCGTGAGGGCAGGGAAGGCTGTACGGGAGGGCGAGGCAGAAGGGGAGGGAGCGTCGGGAGGGATCGCTGGGATTTCTGGAAGCTCCGGAGGGGCTCCCCAGGATCCTCAGGGAAGCTGGGGGTGGGGGGTGGGGGGGGGCTATGACGTTGTGAGAGGGCGCGGCTTCCTGACACGCAGGTCGGCAGGGAGGGTCTGTGCTCACCCCCGGTCCGGGGCTCCCTGTAGCCCGGTCTCCGTGATCTCTCCGCACCAGGCCCGCACCTTTGGGTCCCCCTCACCGGCTGACGAGTCCCCACAGCCCGAGGGCGTCCGGCCACAGAGAGAAGAGTCCGCCGTCAGCCAGGCCAGGCCGTCAGGAGGGCCGAGGGAGCGGAGCGGTGGGTCAGGCAAGCCGTGGCCCTCAGGAGAATGTCGTCCACGTGGCCCCACTCCCGGTGCTCACCGCCCGAGGCCCCCCCCCCCCCCCCACCGGACACACCAGGGTGAGCCGCGTCAGAGGGCAGGGAGGTCGGGGTCAGATTCCGGGTCGGTGGGCCTGCTCAGGCCCCTCGAAGGAGAAGACCGACTCAGGTGCGAGGCCGACCAGGGAGAGGCCTTCGTGGAGGACAGGGTCAGCCAGCGACCCTTGGGACTTCCCTCTTTGCCCGTGGCTCCCCATCCCAGACCAGAAATCCCCCATGTGGAGACAAGACTCTCCCGGGCCAGGATGTTGATGGCCGTGGTGTGGCGCGAGGGGATCAGGAGCTGATTGGGGAAGAAAGAAGCGGGGCCGTTAGCCGGGACCCCGGGACCCTCCGCGGGGAGAGGAAATTCAAGGGCCGGGGATAGAGAAGAAGGGACAGGACGGGCCTCCCTGAAAATCACAGACTCCCCTGGGATTGGGTCCAGTCGGGCTAAGATCGGGGAAAAGCGAGGTGCGGGGCCGTCTTCCCGAGGCCTCCCGAGGTCAGGGGTCTTAGAAGTTCACCCGTGTGCACGGTCTCATGTAATTTTTAAGAATTCCGGGAACGCTCGTCTCACGCCACGAAAGTTCACGTTTCCCACGCACAGAACTATACCTCTTGCCTCTGTCTCTGCTCCAGGAAAGTATCTCTGCTCCCGCCAGAAGCCAATCTCTCCTTCTCTACGGCCTTCCCTGGGATGTCACTCCTGCAGTCTGTCCCTCTCCCTCTCTCTTCTTCACCCTCGCCTGCCCTTCTCCTCCCTCCTCCTCCCCTTCCCTCTCTGTCTCCCTTTCCTTCCCCAGTCCTTCCCCCTCCCTTCCCCCCACCCCGTCCCCTTCCCTGCTTTCCCCCCTCCTTCCCTTCCCTCCCCTTCCTTCTTCTCTCCTTCCCCTCCCTCCTTTCCCCCTCCCTCCCCTTCTTTCCCCTCCCCCATCTCCCTCTCTTTCCCCAATCCCTCCCCTCCCTTCCCCCCTCCTCCCTCTCTGTCTCTCCCTCCCTCCTTCCCTTTCCCCATCCTCTGTCTACCTCCTCTCCCTTCTGCCTCTCTGTCTCACACACACACACACACACACACACACACTTATTCCTGGACACCCTGTGAGAGAAAGCCCTGACCACCCCGCCCCCGGCCGGCCTCCAGCAGCTTCCTTGATTCTCACTTCCCTCCCACAGCGAGTGGTCTTACAAGAGTCAGCCTGTACTGCCTGCCCTTCCCCTGGGACGTGGCGCATCGGCCGTGGCCTCCGTGCTGACCGCCCGCAGGCGGCGCCTCCGTCATTTCGTTGGCTTCGCAGCAGCATCGAACACAGGTGACCACGCCTCCCTCTTGAAACGCTCTCTCCTCTTGGCTGCCGTGACATCGTGCCTTCGCCCTCCCTCCCACCCCAGTGGGCGTCCCTTCTTTGCTCCTTTTCTTACCTCACTCCTTCCTCTCGATTTACAAGGGCCGAAGCTTGATTCTTCCGTGCACCGAGCAGCACGGCTTCCCGTCATCTGTTCTCACCTCCCTTTCCTCCCACCTGACACTGCGGTCACCCACACCCTACTCCTCGGTCGCCCCTAATGTCAGCCGTGGGTGACGTATCCCACCGCCCCCCGCAGACGTCTCTCACTGGAACGCCCCAGCCCTCGTCCTCCCCTGGCAACCTCCTCACTCCAAATTTCCCCAACGCCTTTGTAAAACGCTTTCCCCAGCCCCGGGCGTGGTGGTTCTGTAACGCGCGTGCGCGTGCACGTAAGCTAAGATCGCTACTGACCTCACCTACCACGAGCTCAGACTCCACAGAGATGCTTCCTGAGTGCCGTACTCAGGAGAGATGCCGAAATGGCTTGCAGGTAGGGTGCGGGCCGGGCAGGGTCCTCACTGTGGCCACAGAGGTCACCTCGGCCATCACGGGTCCCCGCAGCAGGTGTGACTGTAGCTGGGACAGCTGGAAATCGGAGCCGCGGACCCAGGTCTTGGCCAGCAGCCAGGCCACGCGGGGACCGGAGGGCAGGAACAGTGGGGGCGGGGGCATCCGTGGCATCCGTGGCGCGGTGGCTGAAGCCAGAGCAGGGGAGAGAGTGGGGGCTCGGGGCCTGTGCGTCGGAGCCCCTCAAGGAGATCCGTGTCTGTGAAAGACTCGCTGGGCGACGGTGGGCGGGCAAGAGTCTCGGTGGGGCTGGAGCGTCAGCATGACCAGAGGGGCCGCCACACCCTGTTGTCTTAAGACGACGTTCGGCTTGACCCCATCCGGCAGGAAGAAGTCGGCTTCAGACAGAGATCCAGCCTGCGGGGTGGGGAGCAGGGATAGATCAAGAGGGCTTGGGGTCGGTTCCGGACCGCCTTTATTTCATTGGCAACGTGCTTCCTTCCTCTCCCCTCCGACACCCCTCCCTTTCCCCACAGCCAAAGCCCCCCCGGATGCAAGGTTTCCACGCCCAGCCCCCCCCCCCATCAGAGTTGGAGCCCCCTGAACGTCCTGGTTTTCCGCCACACCGTCTGCCCCCACAACCAAAGTCCTCCCTATCACCCCCCCCCAAGTTTTAGCCAAACTTAGCACAAAATAATAGTTCCTTTATGGGGCTCCTGGGGGCTCAGTCGGTTAAGCTTCTGACTTCGGCTCAGGTCATGATCTCAAGGTTCGTGGGTTCGAGCCCCACGTCAGGCTCTGTGCTGACAGCTCAGAGCCTGGAGTCTGCTTCGGATTCTGTGTTTCTGTCTCTCTCTGCTTACCCCCCACCCACACTCTGTCTCTGTCTCAAAAATAAACATTAAAAGAATTCTTAAAAAATAGTTCCTTTTTCCTCCCCTCCAAAAAGCTCCACAGCTCCAGCTCTCTCCAGGGCTTTGTTCGGTCTCCCTTTCCCTCCGGCTTTTCCTGAAGCCGGAGACGCATCTAACGAAGGAAGGAGACGGGAAAGGAAAGAAAGGGATGCCAGGGGCGGACGTTAGCTCCCCGCTTCTTGACCAGGGGGACTTTCGTCCCCCTCCCGCCCCAGAGGATGTTCGGCAGTGTCTGGAGTCATTTGGGGTCGTCGAGCCGGGGCTGCAGTGAGTGCCCGGACCCTGCAACGAACAGGACACCCCGCGGCCTCGGAGAAACCCTGAGTGCAGATGGAGGAGGGCATAAAGAGGCTGGTGGGCGAACCGAGGGACGGGCGGCGGCTCGGGGCTGTGGGTGAGCACAGGGAGGGCACCGGGACTCGGCCTCCGGCTGGGGGTTCGGCTCTTCCCACCCCGGAGGCCCCAGCAGCCGCGCCGGGAGGCTGGTGCTGCCTCAGGAGCGTGGGGTTTGCGCCCTTGAGGAGCCGGTACCCAAAGAAGGCGTCCTCCTTCCCTGAACTTCGAACCCGCTCTAAAGACACCCCTCCGGAAGCCTGCGGGGAGCCCCGAGCTCCTGATCCGCTAGCGTACCCCCTCCCTCCGGCCTCCCCGTCTTCTTTCAGAGCCCTGGGTTGGAAAGGTGCACACAGGTCTGGGGACTTTGCAGCAACTGACCAGGCAGGGGAGTCCCTGCGCGCGGGGATACTCTTTTGAAGGCTTCCGCTATTTTAACTGGCTGTGTGAGGTCCAGGGAACCCTTGAGGCCAAGCCCTCCAGCCTGCGGAAAGAATGGCGGTGCCGGGAGACCAGGAAGGGCCCCTGCTTTGCGTCCCGGGGAGCAGGTGCCCACCCTCCCCCGGGCGCTGGCGCTTTCGCCGGGGAGACCCTGAAGTCGAAATCCTTATCCTCCAGGAATCTCTCGTTCCTGGGGAGGTCACACTGCGTCCTCCCGGCCACCGCCACCGGCAGGATTGAGCCGTCTTTCCGGGAGCCCCACCTGGAGGAAGGACACGGAATCGGGGATCAGTGGCGGCTGGGGGTTCCTCGGGCTCGGGCTCGGGTAGGGGGTGGGGGCTCACCGGTACACCTTCTTTCTCTCCTGGAGTTCCTGCTCCCGCTGCGCCTTAAGGAAGTCCTGGTGGTCGTCGCTCAGGGTCCGGGCTGGGGGACGGCACGAGCACAGGCCTCCCTGGACCCGGTCCGCGCCGGCCCCGCCCTTCCGCCTGTCCCCTCTCCGGCGTCACGGCGACCCCACCCCCACCCCCGCTCCCTCCAGCCCCGCGCGCCGCCCCCCACACCCTCACCGGTGCCCTCGGGCAGGCAGATGACCTGGTCGCCCCGCACCCGGCGGTAGCAGGGGAAGCGGGCCTCGCCCTGGGTCCCCGGGCCGCGCGGAGATCCGTTCGCAAACCAGGCGTCATCCAGCAGGATTTTGCGCAGCTTCGCCAGCAGGAGGCGCCCCAGGTGCACGGGGACGCTGACCTCGAACTCCCGTCTGCGGCAGGACGGGGAGCGGGCTCGGACCCGGGCTTGCGGGTCTTGCCGCCGGGGAGACGGCCCACCTTCCCTCCGAGCCGACCCGGACAGACCGCATAGGGCTGCAGGGCACCGGGCTCCGGACGCCTGCCCGGCCCCCCCACCGTGTCCCCCCCCCACCCACTGCCCGGCCTCCTCCCCCGGACCCCCAGTGCCCCGCGGGCTGCGCACCGACCTCACTGCGCACGGGCCCCAGCTTCTTGCCCAGGTCGGCCTCCCCGTGTTCGCCCACGAGCCACAGCTGCACCAGGTTTCTGGAACCCACCAGGAGCGAGTCCCTGGTGACCACGCGGATAGCGTACTTGCCCGTCGAGCCCGGACCTGGAGGGCACCTGGGGGGAGGGAGACCCGCGATTAAATAGATCCGAGGGCCAGCCGCTCCCCACCCCCAGAAAGCCACACCCAGACCTGTGTCCCCGCGAGGTGGCGGGGGCGGGGGGTGGTCCGGTTCCCAGGGTCTCCACCTCCCACCCACCGGCTCCTCTCCACCGACACAGGTGCCCCCCTACCGTCCCCGGAGAAGGTGCACCCTGGTCCACCTGCAAACGTTCCGATGCCAGTTCCACGCCCTGCCGGGAGCTGAAGGCGCTGAGCACAGGCCACCCGGATATAGCGAATAAGTAAGAGGACAACAGACAGCGGGGCGAGGGAGGCTCGACGTGCGGGGCTGTTTTCAGGGGAACGTGAGTAAACCATCTTGACAAGGATCCCGAGTGACAGTGCAGGACGAGTACACGGTGCTGGGCAGGCGGAGGCCGTGGCTCGGTTGTCCAGGCTCCCGGGCAAGAGGAGGAGTCGGGAACTCCCCTTCAAGTCCCGTCCTGAAGCCTCCGTGGGCTTTCCCCGCACGGGCTCTTCGGGGCCAGCACCGTATTGCAGGTGCCATCGGCCAGCTCCCATCCCAGCAGTGTCGGCTGCCCCTCCGCCTCCCCACGTGTGGGTCTCGGGGGCCTCCTCAGAGAAGCCGCTGTCGCAGGTCCACATCCCTCCCAGCGCCCTTCTTGGGAGGCTCACTTCCGTCCGACCCCTCCAGCGCCCCGGCTCACCACAGGCTTCCCTCCCCCTTTCCCGGACCTTCCGCTCTGCCGTGACCCAGAGGCCTCGAGTCCACGGGCTTCTGCTTAAACGCCGCCTCTGTTTCTGCATGTTGAATTCGTCGGGTCGGCCAACATCGGAAGGGGATCAAGAGGGAATCAAAGAGTATTGACACAAACCTGAAACACGTTGATCTAAAGCGAAACCGTAAATGAACGGCCACCCACGAGTGTTTTCGTGTATCGGGCGGGAGTTTTCGGAGCGTGGGTCCTGAAGAAGACCTTCCCCGGGTCTTTCTTGTGTAAACCACAGCCAGATGAGTCGACATCTGTTTAAAAGGGAGCTCGAAACGAAAGGTGTTTGTAGGGAGAAGACGAAATTCGGTGACCCTCCAGATCTTTACAGGGTTCCTCACACCTACAGCTGTCTTGCCTCCTTCTAATCACTCAATTCACAGTGATTTTTATTTTTATTTAATTTTTTTTTTCAACGTTTTTTTTTTTAATTTATTTTTGGGACAGAGAGAGACAGAGCATGAACGGGGGAGGGGCAGAGAGAGAGGGAGACACAGAATCGGAAACAGGCTCCAGGCTCCGAGCCATCAGCCCAGAGCCTGACGCGGGGCTCGAACTCACGGACCGTGAGATCGTGACCTGGCTGAAGTCGGACGCTTAACCGACTGCGCCACCCAGGCGCCCCTTTATTTAATTTTTTTGAGAGGGAGAGAGAGAGAGAGCACACGCGGGGCAGAAGGGCAGAGAGAGAGGGAGAGAGAGAGACTCAAGCAGGCAAGTCGCCCTCCCCTGACCCCCCTCCCACGACCTGAGCCGGGATAAGAGACGCTTCACCGACTGAGCCACCCAGGCACCGCTTGACGGTGATTTTTAAATGATCCTTGTTCACAGAGGCGTAAGTCAGTCGAGCTGGGTTTTCATAAAAGCAATACGTTTTGTTTACTCATTTCACGAGTCTGTGAATCGCAAGTGACGGTAACAAGCAGGTGACAGAAACGCTCACACGATTCTTGACAAACAGAAGGCTCCCCGGTGGGTGCCACCGAGCCAGGCGTGCGGGAACGAGGCTTCTGGCACAGTGTGGCCCCGTCGGTCCTGCCCCCGACGCTCAGCGTCGGTCACCTGATGAGCCGGTTCGGTGTAGACGATTTGGAAGCTTCCTTGCAAAATCCACTCGTTTTCTGAGGCTACCTCGTCCGCTGCAGCCACCCCTCCCGACACTCACGAATCGGGGACCGCGAGCCATCCCGACACTCGCCACCGCACAGCACGTCCCCGGGGGCCCCTCTTCTGCAGCTCACGCAGTCGCCAGTAAGCCCCCTTTTCTTCTCCCCTCCCCCCCCAAACCGGAAGCACTCTCCTCTCCTCCGCGTCGACTCCAACCCGACAAACCCCACCTCCGCTCCGTAACCTACGGTTCCCCTCCAGAGCCTCAACCTCCATTTCGGGAAGAAGCTTCTTGCTCTCTGGCAACGTGTTCCCTCCGCCAACTCGGCTTCCAGATCCCTACGGGGCACATCTCAGTTGCCCCCCCGCCCCCCACCCGAGCACAATTTACACGCCATGTATAATCACTCAAAACTCGCCTGCGGTGTCACTCTTCCTGCCTTTGGACTGTGGGTTCTCATCCATCCTCCGACGGGGGCCGGGACGGAATGAGGAAATTCCGGTGAAGTCGCTCGTCAGAGGCTCCTGTGCCACCCGCTACCTGTTGCTCGTGCGGGTAGGATGGTCTGCAGGCCCAGCGCTTGGCTCTTGGGGCAGTGCTCAGCTGCCGGCTGGTGCCGTCGAAAGAACTCCTAGGACAGCAGCCAGGTTTCCTCAGTGCAATATCCCGACGCCGTTTTCAGCTAGACGTGCCATCACTTGGCCTGGAAGAGAAACCCGGAGTCCCCGGGCTTCTGCCCTTCATGTGGGGCCACGGGACTCTGATGCCCTCCGCCGTACCCTTTCAGGACGGATGAGTTGGCAACGGCCCCATCTCCCCCCAGGTTCAAATATATTAAGATTCTTTCAGGCCTTCGGGGAACTCTTTACTAGATCCGAAAGGCTCCAGTAAGATTCCTCCAATCCCAAGGCCTCCAGACCAATAGCAAACACGGGTTTCTCTCTTAAAATATGCCTCCAGGGGCGCCTGGGTGGCTCAGTCGGTTGAGCATCTGACCTCGGTTCAGGTCACGATCTCACGGAGTGTGGATTCGAGCCCCGCGTCGGGTTCTGTGCTGACAGCTCGGAGCCTGGAGCTGCTTCAGATTCTGTTGTCTCCCTCTCTCTCTCTCTCTGCCCGTCCCCTGCTCGTGCGCGCGCGCTCTCTCTCTCTCTCTCTCTCTCTCAAAAATAAACATTAAAAAAAATTTTTTTAAATATGCCTCCAAATTCAGAAGACAAATCGCTCCCTATTCTTCCCCAAAATGGAGAAGGACAACTTAAAATGGCAACGCCCTGGGCCCCTGGGCAGTCAGAAACTTACGCGAACTTTTATTTCGCTCTCCTCCACGCCAGTGATGGCACCAGGAGATTCTCATGCTGCTGGTCTCCCTCGCGTCAGCCAAGCACCCAACAGAAGACAGAGGACACGTTTAAATTCGGGTAAGTGGAGGACAGCTTATTAACAAAGGGACAGCTGGCGAAGGAAGGGTAGGGTGTGACACAACCACAGAGGAACAGTGCAGGATCCTGAGCCCATCGGCCCTGTAAGCTGTCACCACCCATAAGCCCGAGGAAAAGGGGACTAAAGCCCAGAAAGAGAAAGCTTTCTAGGGAAGGCTTCCTTGAAAGGAGCGGTATCCTTTTTTCAGGTCACACAGCCTAAAAGGAACTTTTAGGGGAGGGACCCAGGGGAATAAACATACCCACCTCACTCTCATCCATCCCCGTGGCCTCCCGCTGGGGCGCTGCCTCGGACAAACCCCCTAGAGACCAGGGGGCATGCGAGCCCGTTGACGTAACCCACAAGACCATCCTCCCAGGGAAGACAGAACACAAAATGAGGGGCGCCCGGGGGCTCAGTCGTTTGAGTCTAAGACTCTTGATTTCGGCTCAGATCACGATCCCAGGGTCGTGAGATTGAGCCCCAAGTGGGGCCCTGTGCTGACAGCATGGAGCCTGCTTGGGATTCTCTCTCTCCCTCTCTCTCTGCCCCTTCCCTTTTTTTTTTTTTTTTTTTGTGCGCGCTCCCTCTCTCAAAAACAAAAACAAAAACCAAATCGAACAAACAAAACCACTACAAAGTGGGTCTAGAGGCACAAGAGGAATTTATCCAGAACGTTCCCTTTATAGCAGACATCTTTACAAGAGCTTCTCTCGCACCCGACTCTCACCCTGGCCTTAGAGACAACGCCACCCTGCGTCTCTCTCATGTTGGTGAGAAGAAAGGAAATAGTTCCCTCCAAAACGCCAAACTCCACGGAATACTAGTGACTTGTTCTATCAGTCGTCTTTTTATATTGACCAGAATGGGGTGGTTGATAATAGAGCCATTTGAAATTTTTTTTTAATTTCATTTGAGAGAGAGAGCACAAGTGGGGGGGGAGGGGCGGGGGGGGGGAGAGAGAGATTGAGATTCTTAAGCAGGCTCAACGTTCAGTGTGGAGTCCAACGTGGGGCTCGATCTCACAACCCTGGGATCATGACCTGAGCTGAAATCAAGAGTCAGACACTCAACTGACTGAGCCAGCCACCCACCCCATAACGGAACCATTTTTGAACTGACGTCTTTAGTAAGCTCTACGTGCGGTGGGAAAATCGAGGTGGAGTGGGGGGCTAGCGAGGGTCCGGCAACAAAGCGCTTGGTTAAGCACTCACTGGTTGTCTTGCGGGGCTCGGACCACCTGACCACGAAGGCCGCGGCTCTGGGAGACGTAACAGCCGCCTTAGAGAAGAGCAGTCTGGTCCGAGCTCCCCTCCCCCAATGGAAAAGCACCGTACTTACGTGACCCACGACGGTGCGCTTCTCGACGAGTCAGTGAGGTGGGACCGCTGGCGCCAAAGCGAGAAACTGACCGTGAGTCTGAACGAACGGTGGCATCCAAATCACCTCAGCACCCGCTTTCTGACAGCAAGGTCCGTACCCGACTGTGAAAGCAGAGAGCCCGGCAACCAAGGAGGATATCTGGGTGGAAGAAGAGAGCTTAGGGCGCCGTCTCCCCAGACATTACCGCCCCACCAACCCCGTCTCCGTTTGCGTCCCTAGTGGTGACCAAAGGCATCAGGGTATTTCCCTGCCACGTCATTTCCACGCCGCGCGATTGCCACCACCGGACGGGAATCCGGCACGTGAGCCTATGACGGTGACGTTTCAGGACCGGACCCCCGTGCTGTTTTGTACCTCCCATCGATGGCCCAAGGTCAAGGCGATAAAGCCAAGAGGTCAGCAGAGACGCATGGAGGTGCCGGGCTCGATGCTAAGACACTTCAACTCCACTTGGCCAGTAAGTCTCTGACGATGGCCCGTGTGCCAAATAGCACACTAAATTTGTGTGGATTTCTCTGTGAATTTCTTTCTCAGGGAGAGGAATCGTGGGGAAGATCGTTAAACGCGTATATAGTTAAAGATATACGGATAGATAGAGATCTACTCTACAGATACAGATCTATAGATACGTATATCTATCTGTGGAAAGAATACAGAATTTTTTTCTCTACGGCACAGGAGCACGGGTATGCCTGCCAAGAGACCACCATGGTACTACGCCTTCAGCAAATATCCCCTTTGGGGGAAAACCTACAGCTACCCGTTACCTCCAGTTAGAAAACGTGAATCAAAAACCTAACATTAAACTTGTCAGGGGGACTTTGGGAATCTCCATCCTCACCGCCGCAGCATCTTTGGGCAATGGGAAAGTCCTCCACGTTAAACAGGGTTATAAATCATGTCCTGACGAGGCCATCTGCTTCGAGTGACATCTAAAGATTTGAGACCATCTCAAGGGAAGAACCTCAGGGTGCGAGATGAGGGGGGAAGCCGGAGTGGTGGTTAAGGGCACAAGCTTCTGAGCCAGACACGCTCGAGTCCAATTCCGGCCCCGCCTCTAACTTGTGACCGTGCGACCCATGACACGTTACCGAGCTTCTCAGAGTCTCTGCGTCCTCGGCTACGAAATAAGAACAATCACACCGACATCATAAAGCTGCTTGGACACTGAAAGCGTTGCTGTGGAAACTGCTCTTAACACAATATGTAATGTTTAAGATGCGTTCAACGAAGGGGCACCTGGGGGGCTCAGCTGGCTAAGCGTCCAACTCTTGGTTTCAGCCCTGGTCGCGATCTCACCGTTGTGAGATCGAGCCCCACGTCGGGCTCTGCACTGAGTACGGAGTCTGGTTGGGATTCTCTCTCCCTATCTCTCTGTCCCTCCCCTGCGTGTGCTCGCTCGCTCTCTCTCTCTCAAAATAAATATTTTTTTTAAAAAAGAAGCATTCGGCAAATGGTAAAGGTCATTATTACACACAAGGAAACCCCACGATCTAAAGAGGAAGCAGGGCTTGGGACTGAAGCCAAAGGAGACCAATACCGGACATGTGAACCCGTCTGAAGTCATCAATTGCAATGGCTGTCGTGTCGTAGCTTTGTGAAAGGGCAGGTCCGAAATGAAACTATATTGAAGGCAGGGATGTTCTGCGCTATTTAGGTGAGTTTTAGGTCCTATTGTCAGGGCTTTCAGACCTTTAACAATTAGTACAGTTTCTCAAATTTCTCAAAATTTACAAAATTCATAAAGATGTACAGTTAAACCAAAATATGCTGGGACCTATCACAGAGCTGGAGAGATCATAGGAAAGACTTCACATTCTATTTCCACAGCCTTCCATCTAAAATTGACTTGTCTGACAGTGCAGAGCCTGCTTGGGATTCTCTCTCTCTCTCTCTCTCTCTCTCTCTCCCTCTCCCTCTCCCTGTCTGCCCTTCCTCCCCCTGCCCCCAAAATAAATAAATAAATAAAACTAAAAAGGGCAGCACACCGCATAATTCCAACTATATGACACTCTGGGAGAAGCAAAGTCGCAGAGACAGAAGATGGGTGGTTGCCAAAGAGGCTGTGGGGGAGGCAGGCAGGACGAATAGGGAGAGTTTAGGTCAGCGAGACCAATCGGTAGGATACCGTCACGAGGAATACACGTCATCACACCCTTGTCAAAACCTTATAACTGTAACACCAAGAGTCAACTTTAACGTAAGCTGTGGACTTTCGTCAATTCTCATATCAGTTACGATAGTCGCTTTAGTTTAGTTACTGTATCAGGATCAGGTCAATGATTGTAACAAATGTACAATATCACTGCAAGGTACACTATGTATTATTATTAATAACGTGTAACATTAACAGGAAAACTACACACAAGATGGGGGAGCAGAGATGTGTTGGGAACTCTCTGTACTGTCTACTCAATTATCTTCTGTAAATCTAAGACTGCTCTAAAAACTAAAGCCGATTGATTTTTTTAAAACCTAATGGGAGGGGCGCCTGAGTGGCTCGGTCGGTTGAGCGTCCAACTTCGGCTCAGGTCATGATCTCACGGTTCACGAGTTTGAGCCCCGAGTCGGGCTCTGTGCTGACAGCTCGGAGTCTGGAACCTGCTTCGGATTCTGCGTTTCCCTCGCTCTCTGCCCCTCCCCTGCTCACACTCTGTCTCTCTTTGTCTCTCAGACATTAAAAAACAAAAACAAAAACAAAACCTTAACGGGAAGAAAGATGTGTAGGAGTCCAAGGCGTGTGGGCCATAAATAAATAAAGGCCAGATTCCCTCGAGTTTCAACCCCTCATGCCACCCTGCCTTCAGTCCTCCCCGAGACCCGTTACGTCACTGTTACTGACTCCTGCTCCCGCCTCATAGAGGGATTCCCAACCCCTGTCTGCCTTCCCCCGGGAGAATCAATGATGCGTCCGGACGGTACGCACCAGGGGTTTACAGCCCATCTCCCCCACCCCACGCCCGACCTTAACGCAGAGGGCTAGAGGTCAGAAAAAATCAAAGAGAATTTCTAGCATTGGGGAACACCCCGTCAGCCAACCTGAAGGAGAGGTACTTCCTGCTCCAAGGGTTTCGTTTGGTTGGTTGGTTGGCTGGTTGGTTTTTTGCTCCAAGGTTTGACCACATCAGCACCCCTGGTTCTTTCCAGCCTGAACACTTCTCGTACCAGAGTGAATTTCTTTCTGACATTTGAGACACTTGCAGATCTTGTGGTCAAAGTGGTCTCCCCATGCAATACTCTTGAATAATTTCCACTTCCTTAAGTCTGGATTTGTTTTCATTTGACAACGACATTGGCAAAGGGGTCCTTTTCCTAAACTGTATTAGATACTAAGTAACTTCACTCTGAAGGTCCATGTGGCTTAACTATGGCCCATCCTCTTTTAATCTTCATGTCTGGAAGTACAAGTTACATATATAAAAGTGGATTGTTACCAGGGTACAACCTGATGGCTTTCTCAGGCTGGACGCACTCATATATAATCGGCACCCAGATAAAAGGGAAAAACAATCACCGTGGAAAATGACCAGTCCCCCAGAAGTCTCTCTCGTGACCCCTCCCGGTCAGTACCCTCCCCCAAAGGGTAACCACTGTTCCGACCTGTGGCACCACGGATTCGTTTTGCCTGTTTCCGTACTTTGTATAAAGTTGCAGCATCCGTACTCTCTCCCGTCCGATTTCTTTTGTTCAACAATGTGTTTGTGAAGTTCGCTCCCGTGGTTGCTCATTAGTTGTTCTTTCATTCTCGTGACTGCGTGGCATTCTCTTGTGCAGATTTGCCATCACTAATCCCATTCTTTAAAAAAAACTTTTTTAATGTTTATTAAAACAGAGAGAGAGAGAGACAGAGCGTGAGTGGGGGAGGGGCAGAGAGAGAGGGAGACACAGAATCCGAAGCGGCTCCGGGCTCCGAGCGGTCAGCACAGAGCCGGACGAGGGGCTGGAACTCGTGAACCGCGAGATCATGACCTGAGCCGAAGTCGGACGCTCAACCGACTGAGCCACCCAGGCGCCCCACCAGCACGCAGTGGGGGGGAGTAAAACGTGCGTGTGCGGGGACAAAATCAACTGGACGGAAGACTCCCAGCGTAACAGACTTCGAGCGTTTGTGAAGACTGAAGATTCACATCGCAGACGCTACAAAGTGCAGCAAGGGGGGGACAGCAATAAACACCAGGCCGAGGACCGTCCCCGGGAAGCTCTCAGAGGCCCAAGCCTGGGAGGTACCGTTTACCCCGTAACGCGTGTGCGTGGCACGGGGCTGGGCCGAAGATCTGTACACGTACAGGCATCCGGGTACAGGTGTACGTCCCTCGAGCGCACCGCCCACCTGTCGAGGTTTTCTTCTCCGGAGAAGCCGAAACCAAGGGGAAATGAACCCGGAGCAGTAGATGCAGAGACGATCTGGGGTGGGGCGTAAGGCTTACGAGGGGGTGTGATGTGAATGACCCCGGAGAACATCTCTCCAAATGTGGACATTCAGTGGGGCGCGCGGGTGGCTCAAGCGTTGAGCATCCGACTCTGGATTTCGGCTCAGGTCATGATCCCGGGGTCGTGGGATCGAGCCCTGCTTACCAGCCTCTCTCTCTCTTCCTCTGTCCCTCCCCTGCTCACGCGCACACTCTCCCTCTCTCTGAAATAAAAAAAACAAAACCAAGAAACCAAATCCTGACATTCAGAAACCCCCGTAAACAGAGCCAGACCACTCGGAGAGAAAGCCACGGGCCCTTCCCGCGCACATAAAGCTTCCTGCTGCCTTTTTATTTTTGATGTAGCCAGATGGTTCCTTCGTCTCACAAGCAGTTTTTCTCACTTTTCCGCAAATATTGTTTTAGTGCCATTTGTTGTCTTTTCCTTGGGTGCGGAACGCAGACGACCCCCACACCCGCGTGTCCGGCGTGGCTCTTTCCCCGAGCTCCGGACGCCCGCCCGCGTCTCCGCCCAGGACCCCGTAACTCGCCAAACTGATTTTCGAGACCTTAGCGGTATCTCCCCCTCGACCCCCTGGTCCCCCTCTCGGCAGTCACTGCCGTCATCCCTACTGACGTCTGGGACTCTGCCGTTTCCCCAGACGTTCGTTCTAGGAGTTTCCGGTTGACCGGCACGTCTCCAACTCGCCTTCTTCTCCCGCCACCCGTCACCAAGCCACTTGACTCAGCCCCCACCGCGTTTCTCACACCCGTCCCCCCTCACCTCTCCCTCAGTAGCATCTCCCATCTGGAGGGCTGACGTACCGTCATAATTGGCCTTTCCCGTTCCACTACCTTTCCCCAGTCGCCAGACTTCTGCCAAGTTAAACTTCCGAACCCATCTGATGACGCTTCCATTCCTCAGAAATCAACACTGGCTCCCTGCCATAGCGACCTTCCAAATAATGCCCAGATTAAGCTTCCCATACCTCAGGGGTTTTTCACTACAAAAAGTAACACATAGAGTTTCTGGGAAGGTGGTGGCAATAGGTTTTGGATCTTCCTGAATAGTCACATAAAAACAGAACAGAGAAAATTCTCACACAAAAAGCAGACAGCCGCCTAAAACCAGACCAAACAACAAATCGAAACTATAAGATTATCATCTCACACCTGTGAGGCAGCTATTGTCAAAAAGACAAGAAAATAATAAGTGTTGGTGAGAAAGGGGCACCTAGGTGGTTCAGTCCGTTAAGCACCCGACTTTGACTCGGGTCATGATCTCACAGTTCGTGAGCTTGAGCCCCGCGTCAGGCTCTGCGCTGACGGCATGGAGTCTGCTTGGGATTCTCTCTCCTCCTCCTCCTCCTCCTCCTCCTCCTCCTCCTCCTCCTCCCCCCCTTGTGCTCTCTCAAATAACTAAACTTAAAAAAAATAAAATAGGGGCGCCTGGGTGGCTCAGTCGGTTAAGCGTCCGACTTCAGCTCAGGTCACGATCTCACGGTCCGTGGGTTCGAGCCCCGCGTCGGGCTCTGGGCTGAAGGCTCAGAGCCTGGAGCCTGCTTCCGATTCTGTGTCTCCCTCTCTCTGCCCCTCCCCCGTTCATGCTCTGTCTCTGTCTCAAAAATAAATAAACATTAAAAAATTTTTTAAAAATAAATTAATTAATTAAATAAAATAAAATACAAGAATTCAGAAAATAAACGCACAACGCTGGTGTTGTCATCCTGCCCCGGACTGTAGTCACTAGGTGAGAATCCCCAGCCCAGCCATAACCCCGCCCTGAGCTCCTCTAGGGGCTGCAGGGAGGAGGTGTTCCAAAGTTCCCTGAGGCCCCAGCAGCAGCTCGCCCCTTTCTCCGAATTTCTGCGCCCAAGGCAGGTCCCCTGTCCAGTACTGCCCGGCGGCCAGCAGGTGGCGCCCAAAGCCCAGTATGGGCCGCGGGGCGCAGGGGGCCGCGCAGGTACCCGCCGGAGGCAGAGAGCAAGTACCCAGAAAGGGGTGCTTTCCGCGGCCGCGCCTTCCGTCGCCCTCTCCTGCATCGCTATGTCAGGAGGAGTCGGGGTGCGGGAGGAGGACTGTCGGGTGGGGTCGGGAGGAGTCGGGTGCGGGGGGAGGACTGTCGGGTGGGGTCGGGAGGAGTCGGGTGCGGGGGGAGGGCTGTCGGGTCGGGAGGAGTCGGGTGCGGGAGGAGGGCTGTTGGGTGGGGTCGGGAGGAGCCGGGGTGCGGGAGGAGGGTCGAGTGGGGTCGGGAGGAGTCGGGTGCGGGGGGAGGGCTGACCCATACAGCTTCCTCCGCTCCTCCAGCTCGTGTTCCCGGCGCTGCCTGAACAGGCCCTGAGGGTCGTCCAGCACCGCGCGGCCTACACGTGGGGAGGAGGGGTGGGGAGGAGGGGTGGGGAGGAGGGGTGGGCAGTGAGGCTCCTCCGGAGAGCCTCTCCCCTGCCCGCCAAGGACGCCTCCCCTGCCGGCCCTGCCCGCTGGCCCTGACCCTTCAGCATCTTGCCCTCCCCCAGCCTCCGGCCGGCAGGTGTATCTCCAGCAACCCGCCTCTTCCAGAACCGCCCCGAACCCCGATTTCCAGGTTCCAGCCCGCGCGCCCTGCCCCCTTTCCTCCGCTCCCCCGACCGGGCCTCCTCACACCCCCGGCCCCGCGCTCACCGGTGCCCTCGGGCAGTCTCAGGATGCCAGCGCCCTCCACCCAGCGGCAGCACGGGAACCTGAACTCGTCCCCGCTGGCGCAGGGGCCCTGCACGTCCGCCTGAAGCTCCACTTCCTGCGGGCGACAGGGGCTCAGCCACCGCGGGGCTCCCCAGAAGCAGCCCCGGGACTGAGCCCTGCCCGCGCCGGATGCCCTTCCGAGGGCCTCTGGGAAAGGCGCGCGAAAGGAGCCGCACAGCCAAGGGGGCGCGCACGGAGCAGGTGGCCCCACGACCCCACGCGGGTCCGGGGGAGGCGGGGGAGGCGAGACGGGGAGGTGCACCCCTTCCTCACTTCTTCCTCCCTGTGGTCACCGCGCCACGCGCCGCGCCCCGAGGGAGCGCCCCCGGGCGCGGGGACCGCGGAGCAGAACGGCAGGCGCGCCCTCGCCAGCGGCCCCAGGATGCAGCGGGCAGTCCCCGGCCCTGGCAGGCCTTCCGCACGACGTGCCGACTAGAGAGACCCCTCCAGGGGGCGGCGCTGGGCCGGGCCGCGCGGGAGAGGGAGAGGCGGGGAGGCGTGCCGCGCAGGGGTACCGGGGGACGGGGCCGAGGCGAGCCGAGCCGCGTCGTGGAGCTGGGGCTCAGGGCAGGGCTGTGGGGAGAGGGGCGCGACCACACCGTGCAGCCTCGAGGGTAAGCCACGGGCGTTGGGCTGGTCCCGAGGACACACGGAAGCCACTCCCGTGTTCTGCGCGGGGGCACCTTTGAAGGTGGGAACGTTTGGAGAACCGCTCCGGTGGTGGAAGGGCGGCCGGGGCGGGGCGGTGGAGGGCGCGCAGGCGACTCGGGTTCAAGGCGGCCCCGGTGGGCGGGGGCGGGGCTCGGGGCCGAGAGGTCCGGGAGACAGAACAGACCGCGCGCACTCTCGGTTAGAGGCGGAGGAAGGGAAGCGGGGAGGGGGGGGGAGCGCCGCGGGGAGGGCTGGGAAGAGGGGCAGGCGGTGAGGCCTGGCGGGTCGGAGCCGGGGCGAGTAGCAGGTGGATGCGGCGAGAGCAGGGAAGAGGCTGGGAAACGCGGGCTTCGCATCTCGGGCTTCCTCCCCGGCGCCCGCATCCCCGCCGGGTACCCGGGGAGGGCCCGCAGGTCCCTCACCTAGCGACGCCGCAGAAGGCTTGAAACGGCAGCTTTTAAGAACAGGGGACACGGGAGGACGGACGGCCTATTCGAGGAAAGGCCGAGCTCTGCGCCACGACGGGCGGGCGCGCACTGGTCACCTCCAAGGAGGCCGCGTCCGTCCGGGCCCTTGTGTCACCTGTCCCCGCCGGGTCCTGTTCCCGCGCCGGTCTTGAGCGCCGCCTCCCTGTGCTGGCCCACCAGCCACAGCTGCACTTGGTTGCTGGAGCCCGCGCACAGCGAGGAGCCGGCGGACACGCGGCGGCGCGGACACCCATCCTGCCGGAAGACAAGTCGCGGTCTCAGGGGGAAGAGCGGACTCTCTGAAGAGCAGAGCCCGGACCCCTCCTCCTCGGAAGCCCAGCGGGCCCCCGGGTGTGGGGGCACCCGGGTCTCCACCAGCCCGGAGCCCAAGAAGGCGGGCCTGGCGGGGGTGGGGGGCCAGGGAGGCACACAGCGACCCCGGTTGGGGGAGGAGGAGGGAAGGGGGCCTCCCAGTGTGGGGCTGGGAAGGCCCCCCCATCTAATTTCTTTTAATTTTTTTTTGACGCTTATTTTTGAGAGAGAGCGCGAGCTGGAGACGTGCAGAGAGAGGGGGAGACGCAGAATCCGAAGCGGGCTCCAGGCTCCGAGCTGTCAGCAAAGAGCCCGACACAGGGCTTGAACCCACAAACCAGGTGATCATGACCTGAGCCAAAGTCGGACGCTCAACCGACTGAGCCACCCAGGGGCCCCAAGGCCTCCCCATCCGAACACACACACACACACACACACTCACACACTCACACACACTGGCCTCACGAGGTGGCTCTTCTCTGGGAGGGCCATGCTTAAGGTTGCAGGGGGGGGGAGGGCAGTGGGGGGGGCTGGTCCACAGGAGCTCCTCAGTGAGGTACAGCGTGGCCTCGGAACTAACTTGGTCAACTTCCAACACTTACAGGCCTTCCTTGTGCCAAGCTCGGGGGCTCATCGCTACCCGCCTGTTGCCTGCGGGATAAAAATCCAAGCTTCTTGGCCTTCGACGCTCTTTCCACTTGGCCCGCCCCTCTCCCACCTTATTCCACGACACCCCATCCTCACCTCCCGTCTCCCCACGTGGGCCGGACCCCTGTGTTTCCCAGAACCCACTCTGCAGTTTGCTCGTGGTCCCTGTTTCTGGGACGTTCTGTTCAGCCTTCTAATCCCTGGTCAGATTTCGGTTTTTCGGCGTCCTCCCCGGTGATCCCGCCGCCCCCCGCCAGACCTCATCGGCTTCGCTCTCTACCGCTTTTGCCCTGTGCATACTTCATTACCGCACACTTAATGCCACAGTAGTTTGCGCGAACGGCCGGATCCCCAGCCACGGTGAGCCAGCTTCCCTCGGCAGGGACCACATTCCCAGCAGGACGTCCTCATTTTGGTTTCTTCTGGATACAGCACGGTATCAGGCTTGCGGGTGCTGAGAGGTGTTTGCTAGAACACACTGGGCACAAAGGCCCGTTAAAAGTAAGTCCTTCCCTCGGGAGAGACACAGGCAAACGAGCAACTCCCAGGCAACATAAATAATAAAGGAATAGCCAGATCGACTCCAGTAGCCGTGACGCCGAGTCCCATAAGCCTGACAAAGCAAGTGAAGTCAACAGAAACAGGGACAGCATCGTTTCTGGTTTGCTTTTCTCGTGGGCGGAAACTTCCCGTGACGCAAAGCGGGAACGGCAGAAAGAAAGTGGCATTCGCTAGGGTCTCCCGCTCAGCCCCACGCCACCCGGTGTCTCCACCTCCTGTGGTCGCCGTACGTCTTCCCTACGCACGTTCACGAGCGGAGACACGCCGATCGCCCTCGTCCTCCTCCTGCACGTGGTAGCATATTCTACACACTGTTCCGCAGCTTGGTTTTTCCACACTGCAGATTAAATCAGGAGATCATCGTGTATCAACTTAAAGAGCTTCCTTGTGCCTTAAGGGTGTCACTGTTTGGGGGCGCCCGGGGGGCTCAGTAGGTTGAGCGTCCGACTTCGGCTCAGGTCATGATCTCAGGTTCGTGACTTTGAGCCCCACATCCGGCTCTGTGCTGACAGTGTGGAGCCTGCTTGAGATTCTGTGTCTCCCGTCTCCCTGCCCCTCTCCTGCTCTCTCTCTCTCTCTCTCTCTCTCAAAACTAAATATTTTAATTGAAATAAATATTTCTTAAAAAGGGTGCCACCGTTTTGACGTAGCAAAACATAGCCTACCAGCTTTGTCTAAGTGGACATTTAGGATGCTGGCAATCTTGTGTAAATATAAAAAAGAAGTGTTTTGCTACAAGAAATCGGCGGGCACATACATGGTTTCTCAAATGTAAGTATACATGTAGCACGATATCCTAAAAATGGAATTTCTGGGCCACAAGCATGTGGACATTTGGCACGTGCAAAGCTGCCCCCGACAGATGCTGTGGCAATTTCCGCTTCCATCAGTGAGGCCAGTGATGCGTGAGGATGCCCCCCTTTCCCTCAGTCTCGCCAACACCGTGCTGATGAGCGCCCTCGCCGCAGCCAGTCTGACAGCCGAGAAACGGCACACTCGTGTCATTTTAATTTCCGTTTCTCTTACGCTGAGTAAAGTTGGGCATCTTTCCGTATCGTAGAAGCCACTGGTATTTCCTTTTCTGTGGACCGGCCGCTCCGTTTTTCTCTGGGATTTTCGTCTTTTTCTTACTGATTGGTAAGAACTATGGACACGTGAAGGAAACGATTTTTCCAGCTCTGTCACAACGAAAAGAGTCCCGACAGCAACAACGGTCTTTTCTACCTACACCAGCTCCTTGGAAACCGGACTGTGGTCTATGATATTATTTTCCACTAAAACGCGGGCTCCTTGGAGGGCAGCTGACTCCATACCTTCGAGCAGGCAAACCTCAGGATATGCCTGGAACATACTATTGTCGCTAAAAAAGAAAAAAAAAAAAAAGTAAGGGCGTTCTCAAGAAAGTCACAGGCAGTACGGAAAGGGCATGTTTCCAATTAGAGGGGCTCCCACTGGCTATGTCGTGACATTTCAAGGAGCAAAACCTAAATAATGGGACTGACTGAAATAAGAAGTGAATTATTTCACTTACATATAGAATGTTTTCTCTTGCCAGTAACCAAAAAAAAAAAAAAAAATCTATTCAAAATGGCTCAGACAGTAGGGAAAAACCATGATCTCAGAAGATAAGACGCCCATAGGGTAGGTTGAGTCTAGGGTTGTCCAGGTCAGAGTCACCGAGGAGCTGGGGTTGTGCTTTCCTATCCGTCCATCCTTCGTGAATGAGCTCGTCCAGTGACTTACCTCCTTGGCAAGATGGCGCTCCTCCTCCACTGAGCCCAGGCAGACCCAACACCACACAGTGGCGGAAAGAAAGACCATCTCCTCTTGGGCCTTTTGAAGAGCAGGGGAGGCCGGAGTGCCCCCTGCCAGCAGCACGTTCAAGGTAACTCCGAGGTCTGTGGGGCCGGCCAGCCTGAGTCGGCTCACCTTCAAGGTCTACGCCTCCCATGAAGAGGGCCCACCTCACCAAACCTCCGTGGAAGTTCACGGGCTTTCGCTCTACTCCGTCCCCGGGGGTCAATCTAAACGTGCGGAGGAGCTGAGGGCCCGCCCTGAAGGAAGCGTCTCACACCTCCAACGTTACCGTGAGCCACAGACCAGCTGGGGTCCGGAAATACACTCACACACGAAGCCCGAGATGCAGGGTCCGGCTCGATGGGGGCCAGACAGCCGCGGATATCTCCAAGGTGTGCCTCCCGGATCTTTTCCGAGACTTGGCGTTATTGGCTTTGCCGGCATTGCGGGATTTCTTTCGGCTAAAGGTTCAAAGCTAAAGAAGCTGGGGTGTCCTCTGGGTTCGCGAGATGAACCGCCTCTCTTGATTCCCCACAGCAAGCCACTGTATCTGTCCAGATCGGTGGAGAGAAATTACATGACGGGGCTTTACGAGGATACACGGTCCTAGAAGATTTCTGGAAGGAGAACTTCCAAAAGCTGGGAAATGTGAAGCATTCACCTGGAAATAACTAGAATGTTCCACGTTCTGCCCATTTTAATCAGTTATAGGTAAACGCGGGGGAAGTCCCTGCAGAAAACCGGTATTTCTATAGGAAAAACGGCAGAGAACGTAGAGGCTGGGTTTAGGCAAACAGGCTTGAGCGATGGAATGCACACAGGCCAATCAGGCGACCCGCCCCGGGGTATCCACAGGCCCTAAGTGACCAGTGGGCTACTTACGACCAGGCCCAGTTACCAAAAAAGAATCCCCCCGCATCACCGTACCTCAACTTCCCCCTTTAAAAACAGCCCCCAACCACTGCCTCCTTGCAGACAGCCTCCCTTCCACTGTCTTGTCCACCGCTCCCTTGCAAACGATCAGCTCACCCCACATCTGGGGGCCCCCATCTGATCAAGAGTCACCCCAGTGGGGCGCCTGGGTGGCTCAGTCGGTTGGGCGTCTGGCTTCGGCTCAGGTCACGATCTCACAGCCCGTGAGTTCGAGCCCCGCGTCAGGCTCTGTGCTGCCAGCGCGGAGCCCGGAGCCTGCTTTGGATTCTGGGTCTCCCTCTCTCTCTGCCCCTCCCCTGCTCGCACTCTGTCCCGAAGAGACACCCCAGTTAGACACGGCAGAGAAGTCAGTCCTGAATGTCATAAATCGGCTTTCTTCTTCAGGAGGAAATACACGAGCCTTCTCTGTTATCCTGGGTGATGCCAATTACGAGTGAACGGTTAGTAATCTTTTCACCTAGAGACAGTATCCACCCTTGGAACTCCCCATTCTCCTGCTGTTATTCATGTACATAATTAAAATTCCAAGTTAAAAAAAAATTAAAAAATAAATAAAAATAAATAAATAAATAAACTCCAAGTTAAAAAAAAAGGGGGGGGGGGCAGTTTTCCCAGAAACCATCCAGCAGGCCTCTTCCTATCTATTTTGGCCAAAACCGGACACCAAACCCAAATCCTTCAAGCAGGCAGCGGGGACGGAAGCGTGTGATCCCCTAGCCTAGTCAGGATTTACCCGAGCCACCTGAGGAAGGGTGGACTGAAAAATGCAACGTGGGTCCCACCACCAAGTGAACGGGGGTAATGGATGGGGGGAGTAGGCGCCCAAGGGTGTCTGCTGCAATTCATTTGGGAAAGACCTAAATTCATAGCAACAGCAAAAAGAGAAGAGTCACTGTAAACCGTTACAAAAAAGTATAACACGATACAGAAGAGAGGGATTATATTCGGATTTTTGAAGTTGTTATAGGTGGGGTTTTTTTAATGTTTATTTACTTTTGAGAGAGAGACAGAGACAGAGACAGAGTGTGAGCAGGGTAGGAGCAGAGACAGAGGCAGACACAGAATCCAAAACAGGCTCCAGGCTCTGAGCTGTCAGCACAGAGCCAGACGGGGGCTCAAACCCACGAGCGGTGAGGTCATGACCTGAGCCAAAGTCAGATGCTTAACCGAATGAGCCACCCAGGTGCCCCTATAGGTTTTAATAAGAAAGGGGATGTTGCTGCATATGAACGTGTGTGCTTCTAAGTACATTTCTGTTTATAATAAACAGGGAAATGTTCATTCCCATCGGTAAATAGTAAAGGATATAAACAGGGAACTGTATGTGAATCAAACAGTCCTGGAAAAAACAGGAACCGTTCCGAGAACAGGAGGAAGGACTGATCAGCAGGCGTGGCGACCCAGGTAGAGAGGAGGTCCGGCCAGTGTGCCAGCATGTGGCACTCACGGTCCACCGGGGGGGGAGGGGGGGGGGGAGGTCGGTCCTGAGATGCTCAATTTAGGACCCAAGTCCTAAAGAGGAACATTAACGTGCAAACACAGCCCTACCCCCTCCCGGGAGACGAACCTACTACCTGCCCCCTCAACCACAGTAAGACACTCATAACGCATGCATACTTTTTAAGTAACACTAACAAAGCAAGTCAGTATATCGTAATGACAGTACAGACGTTCCATAACTCTGGCCAAGAGAAACTAAAGGAACGTGCCATCCGGGGAGGAAAGACAGATCGCAGAAGCTACAACTTATGAGGAGGATAAGCTTCAGAGCCCCAGCCAAGCATACGCCAACCTGCCGAGACCCTCGGCGCCCACAAGGATCTGAGACCGTATTCCCTGGGGGTGCAGGGGCGAGGGTGTCTGACAAGATTTCAGTAACACCGAGAAAACATCAAAACAAGTATTTTAGCAACTTGAAGAACGGATCTTATTTCTAGAGAAAAACAAGAACAAGTAGGAACTGATGACGCCATGAATTAGATCCATGACATTGGTGTTTTAAAACAGACTGAGGGCGCCTGGGTGGCTTAGTCGGTTAAGCATCCGACTTCGGCTCAGGTCATGATCTCGCGGGTTCGTGAGTTCGAGCCCCGCGTTGGGCTCTGTGCAGACACCTCGGAGCCTGGAGTCCGCTTCGGATTCTGTGTCTCCCTCTCTCTCTGTCCTTCACCCGCTCATGCTGTCTCTCTCTCTCTCAAAAATAAATAAAAAACATTAAAATAAACAAATAAATAAAATAACAGAATAGAATAGAATAAAAAATTCTTTGTAACTGAAGCACCTTGTTTGCTACAAACAAACCAGTGCGAAGGTCAGAATGCCCTGCTTCTGGGCTCCCTCCGGTCACTTGGGGTCGGTGCAACTCATCCACCCTCCTCTACCCAGAATGCCTGACCCCTGAGGTGCTGGCGCAGCGGGCACTGCCCCCCAAAGCCCTCTGACGCCCTCGCGTCCCACTGCCCCCACCCCTCCCTGGACCCAACCACACTCCCCGGGGCTCCCATCAGCCGTGCCTCTTTCCCCGGACGGACGCGGCGATGTCCTTGGACGAAGGGGATGAGGCCGCACCTCTGGCATCTCCCACACCTGGGGAGACGTGTGGCCACACACGTGTAGCAGAAGCAGCGAGTGAATGGCTCACTGGATGGACAGACAGACAGTAAGCGGAGTAACCTCCTGGCTGGTTGACGGCGACAGAAATGGTCAAAGTATAAATGGACTTAGATTCTTGGTGTTTGAGACCCAAAAATGTGGCTTAAACTCTATGCTCCCACATGGGAGCTGGAGACCAAGGGGCACCCTCGCAGGGGTCAGGGAGGAGAGGAAGGGGGAGGCAAGGCAGAGGGTGTGCACTAAGGAGAGACACAAGCATCCTGAGGGCAGGGAGACCCAGGGGACTCACGAGGGACTGAAAACGGGCAGCTTCCCCTTGAACTCGGATCCCACCAGGGGCGGCCGCTCACGGGCACAGGAACCCTCTGGGCAGAGCACGGGGCCAGGGAGCGCAGGCCCTAAGAGGACGCCTCGCACACAGCCCCGCGCAGAGGGTGCTTCGGGTGGGCAGCTCGTGAGGGAAGCCCACGGGCAGGTAGATGACGAAGGGGAGAGTGAGCCAGGCCCTCGGGCTGGAAACCAAGGTGACCCCAGGAGACAAAGGCTGGGGCAGGGGACAAGGGGCAGCGCAGTCCCAGGGCCACCCGGGCAGCCCCAGGCCCTCCTTCCATTGTTGCGTTCGGCCTTGGAAGACGGAAAGGGCTGGAACAGACCCTGGGGGAGGCCACTGCTGGTGACCCCTTCAGATGGCATGACGTCAGCGAACGGGTCATACCTGCCAGCCGTTTCCTAAGTCCCCTCCCTCAGTGCACATCCACAGGCAGGTGGGTGACCACAGGGGCAGGTGGGTGGTTGTAGGAGCAGGTGGGTGGCCGCAGGGACAGCTGGGTGACCGCAGTCCCTGGGTGGAGAGGGGCTGGTGCAAAGAGGGGGTCCACACCACCCTACCTGCTCCCCTCCACTCCCCATGTAGAGTCTCGTCCCTCCCCTCTTCTCCTGGGGAGCGGGCCCCCCCAGCCTTCTGAGACTGCTCTCCCTAAGCCTGCCGGTGGTGGGCAAATCCCACGACATTTCTCCACGGCACTGTTTTCCCCTCCCGTTCAAAACTCTTGTCTCATTTTCTGGGACATCACCCCTTCCGTGGTCTCCTCTTTCCGTTAAGGGCTCTCCTTGCCCCTAAAATGTTGGTGTTATGGGGGTTCCGCTGCCCTCACTGCCCCACCCCTGGGAGCCGCGCCCCCCCCCCCCCCCAGGACGCTCTGAGCTCCGGACCCCACACACCCAGCCGCTCGCTCTCCTAGAGGCGCTGCTCACTCAGCGTTCCGATTATCGCCGGGTCGTGGACTCCTTTACAGCAAGACTGAGCGATGTATCATTTCCCCAACGCCTGCCACCCAAGCCACTCCTCTGCTGGCTACAGCCCCGGCCACGCGGGGGATGCTCGATGGCTTCCCGCTCTCTGCTCGCCCAAAGCCCATCTCTAGAGAACAGTCAGCAGCAAGGACACGACGGGGCTAACGGCCTGGGCCAGGCGGCCAGCTGCTCCCAGGTGAGGCCCGGCCAGCCTTGGGCAAGGGTCCCGGCGAGGAAGCATTCGTGACGCCGGGCCGCCGGCCTTCCCGTTCCGCCGACGGCCGCGGCGCAAAGCCACGCTCCGGCACCCCCGCCCCCGCCGACCGCTGCCCGTTTCCCGTTTGCTCCCTCGGGCGCAGCTCTCCTCCGCAGGCTGACGGAAAACACTAGTCCTGTCTCTCCGCGAGGTTAAGCTTGAAAGGGATCCCCGACGGGGCACCTGGGTGGCTCAGTCAGTTAAGCGTCCGACTTCGGTTCAGGTCATGATCTCTCAGTTTGTGAGTTCGAGCCCCGCATCGGGCTCTGTGTCAACAGCTCGGAGCCTGAAGCCTGCTTCCGATTCTGTGTCTCATTCTCTGCCCCTCCCCCACTTGTGCTCTGTCTCTGTCTCTCAAAAATAAATTAAAAAAAAAATTTAAGAAGAAAGGGATCCCCGCCACCTGCAGAACAGCGCCCAAGCTCGGGAGCACAGCCTTCCGGTGTGCCCGTGGCCCCTGCACCTTGCCCTGGAGGAGAAGGGCCCTCCCGCGTGCCCCAACCACCCGATTCCCCCCTTCCGCTAAGCCGCAGCCTCTTCCCTGTCACACAGGAGCCCGAAGGCAACCCGCGCAGACGCGCGGTAGCCTTCCAAGTCAGTGTCCCGTGAAAACGTAACACAGGTTCACATCCCAGTTGCTTACAGGGGTTTTGAGTAAGGTCCAGGGCACACCCCAAACACTCTTCTCCAGAATAACCCTGATCTCTTAACCCTTTGGGCAGTTATTAACTGCTGGGAGACCTCAATCAGCTATCCTAGTATCTGGCCAACCTTCCCCACCTTGGCCACACGCATGCTGTGGGGCTGCTGAAGGGCTGGCTGAGACCCGTGCCCTCGCATCGCCACAACTGTCACCCCCAGAGGGGCTAGTCTGCCGGGCCCTGTCCTCCACTGTGAACCCTTTCCGGCTCCTACTAATGACCTGTTCCAAGGTCAAACCAAAACACGCTGACAACCTACTCTTTGGACCAGATACTGGAACATAGCATAAAGCCCCAGTGGGGAAGTGTATACGGGCAGATGAGTGGGATAAATACAAGGTCAAGAAACAGACCCAGATACAGTAGAAATGCAGAACAGGGCAAAGGGGGGAGGGGCTTCAAAGCAGCAAGAGACAGACTGTCTGATTAAAGACATTTGGATGACAGATGGCCAACCGACACGTGAGAAAATGCTCCACATCACTCATCATCAGGGAAATACGAATCAACACCACAATGAGATACCACCTCACACCTGTCAGAATGGCTCACGTGAACAACTCAGGCAACAACAGATGTCGGCAAGAATGCAGAGAAAGGGGATCTCTTTTGCATTGTTCGTGGGAATGCCAGCTGCTGCAGCCACTCTGGAAGACAGGATGGAGGTTCCTCAAAAAGCTAAAAATAGAACTACCCTACGGCCCAGCAACTGCACTACCAGGCATTTATCCACGGGATACAGGTGTGCTGTTTCGAAGGGACACATGCACCCCGTGTTTATAGCAGCACTATCGACAACAGCCAAAGTATGCAAAGAGCCCAGATGTCCATCGATGGCTGAATGGATAAAGAAGAGGTGGCATATATATACAATGGAGTACTGGTCACCAATCAAAAAGAAGGAAGTCTTGCCATTTGCAACTACGTGGATGGCACTGGAGGGTATTATGCTAAGTGAAATTAGAGAAAGACAAAAATCATATGACTTCACTCATATGAGGGCTTTAAGAGACAGAACAGATGAACATAAGGGAAGGGAAACAAACATAACATAAAAACAGGGAGGGGGACAAAGCATAAGAGACTCACAAATATGGAGAACAAACTGAGGGTTACTGGAGGGGTTGTGGAAGGGGGGATGGGCTAAATGGGGGAGGGGTATTAAGGAATCTACTCCTGAAATCACTGTTGCACTATATGCTAACTAATTTGGACGTAAATTTTTAAAAATTAAAAATAAAAGACTTTTGGGTAAAACAGTAAAGTCAGATCTGTATCTCAAGCCTTATATTGGGATAAATTCCAAACGGATGAAAGACTTACATATAAAAACCAAAACTGTCAAAGGATCCGTAGCATGAGATCGCAGCAGCATAAAAATGCTGAAAACATAGTAAGTCTCCTAAAAATCTCAGAAAGGTGATAGCGTTTTTTTCTTAAACACTTTTTAATGTTTTGTTTTTGAGAGAGAGAGAGCACACGAGCGCACGTGCAAGCAGGGAAGGGGCCGAGAGAGAGGGAGACACAGAATCCGAAGCAGGCTCCGGGCTCTGAGCTGTCAGCACGGAGCCCGACGCGGGGCTGGAACCCACAAACCGGGAGATCATGACCCAAGCTGAATTTGGCACTTAACCGACGGAGCCACCCAGCTGCCCCAAGGTGACGGCCTAGGACTCAAAGTGGCTCCTGGGTGACTCAGTCGGTTGAGCGACCCACTTCGGCTCTGCTCATGATCTCGTGGTTCATGAGTTTGAGCCCCGAAGAGGGCTTGGGATTCTCTCTCTGCCCCCCTCACTCTCTCTCTCAAAAATAAACATCAGGGGCACCTGATGGCTCAGTCGGTTAAGTGTCCGCCTTCAGCTCAGGTCATGATCTCGCAGTTCGTGAGTTCGAGCCCTGCGTTGGACTCTGTGCTGACAGCTCAGAGCCTGGAACCTGCTTCAGATTCTGTGTCTCCCTCTTTCTCAGCCCCACCCCTGCTTACGCTCTCTGTGTCTCAATAATAAAAATTTAAAAAAAAAATTTTTTTAAATAAATAAACACAATCAATTAATAATAAAAATAGGACTGAAGACCCGAGAGCTAAAAGACTTACTGATAAACACACTTCCTAAAAACGTCCAGCAGGTCGGAAACTACCACGCGCAGATGAGAGCCAAAGCGTCAGGAAGGTTGGTGCAAGGCTTGGACACGAAGGGCAAACTTTCCCGCCACATAAAGATAGCCACGAAACCACAAGCAAGTAAAAGCAGCACTTTCGCAGGCACACGCCCATTCTGCAGAACAGGAAGTTCAAAGGCCCTGAACACCGAAAAGAACGCGAGGCAGGGACGTTTCCCGTCTAACACGCGGGCGCAGAGAAGAGCGCAGGTGGGCAAGGTCCGGGCCCGAAACCCGGACAGCATCCGAGAGGGCTCCGCGACTCTCTTTCCAGCACCTGGTCCTACGGGCAAATAACTGCGGGCACGACACGTGCACGTCATCTGCTTGCTCCGCGGCAGAAGCCAGGGGCCGGTCGCATACATGCTGGCAAACGCACCCCGGGCAGCTGGAAAAGAGAACGAGGAGACTCTGCACGGACCATCCGCACGTTGTCAACTCCTCCCTCAGACGTTACCTAGAAATCAACCACTTGCGCACCGACTCGGCCTCCTGGCCGGCGCCCCTGCTCCCAGCCGGACCCTCACCTGCATCCACTTCCCCAGAGCGGTCAAATCCTATTAGGTCGCCTGCCCGAACCCTCCAAGCGGCCTCCTCTCATCGCCGCCCGCTCCTGCCCCCACCCTCCACGCCTCACCCCGCTCTCTCGGCCCCTCCGGCGCCCCTGGGTTCCTTCAACACCCCGAGAACACTCTTACCTGCTGTGCCCTCTGCCCTCGGCCCGGAGCACCTCCCCACCCCGGAAGAGCCCTGCCGCCCGCCCGCTCCTTCGGGTCCGTAATGACCATGGCCTTCTCAGCGAGACCCTCCCGGTCTGTCCTGCTTCCCACTGCGCACGCCCGCATTCAGTCGCAGTAATGGGGGGATGCGCTCTATAAATCCCCCCACGTTTAACGTCTGCAAATTCCCGTCCAATGTTAACACACGCCGCACCCCTTCCCCTGTCCTCCGCTGCACTCGGCCCCACCTGACACACGCTCATTTACAGTCCGCCCCCCACACGCACCTGGAACGTAAAGGGCCGAGAGCAGGGCAGCGATTCTTAGACGTTTTGTTCACGTCTGTGCCCCCGGCTGGCGACGGCGCCCAGCGCTGTGCCAACATCAAATCCTGGTCTCAACGCCGTGCCCTAGTCACGCAGAGGCAACCACGAAGGGACACGGGGGAGGCCGCCCCGTCGCTCCCCCACGCTCCGCACTCCTTCCAGAACCTCCTGCCGTCTAGAACCACGACCGAAGTACACGGCAACGAGAACGCAGTGCCTACCACGTGACTGGCACTCCGCGTGTGACGAGGAAGCCCACGGCTCGGCCAAACGCACTTAGGCTAAGTGAGATCGCGCCCCGCTCGGGGGCAGATTAAAGGGAAGCTTGGGCACGTGCGCTTGTGCGCGGCAGGAGTGCGTACACGACCACGGTGGGGACGCGCACGCAGCCGCGGCAGGAGCGCGCACGCAGTCACGGTGGGGGTGGGACGGCGCACACGGGCGCGGTAGGAGCGCGCACGCGCACACGGTTGCGGCAGGAGCGTGCGCGCGGTCATGGTGGGAACGCGCGCGCAGGGCCGCGGCGGGAGGGCACGGGTCAGGCTGCCCTCTGCCTAATTGAAGGGCAGGCAGGGACGAGAAGGCTTTTGAACAAACCCGAACCCGCCGAGTTCTGAACCACATGAACGTATTTTCTACTCAGCACACAATTTAAATCATAAAACTTCCGTGCCAGCCTCTTCCTCGGAGTCAGTGACAACTTTACTTATCTACAGTTTCCAGAATTCAGGGTCTTTCTATTTGTTAAAAATCACCACTGCAGGATTCCTGCACCTTCGTCCTTCCAGTGGTCCCTAAGCCTCAAGCGGCCTTCACCTAAAAACCTCGTGAACTTGAAACAGCAAATAAAAAAAAAGAAAAAGCACAACTACAGAACACGTCTCAAGAATGAGGAAATCTGAATATCACAGTCTATATACATTGTTATTTAATTGCTGTTACTTTTCTTGGGTTTGATAGTGGTATTGTGATTACACAGAGAAATCTCAGGAGAGAGAACGTTGAAGAATTTAGAGGTGAAGGGCCAGGTCTGTGTGTATGTGTACACATATATATACACGCATATATAGACACACAACGGGATACTACTCAGCGATGAAAAAGAATGAAATCTTGCCAACTGTAGCAATATGCATGGAACTAGAGTGTATTCTGCTAAGCGAAATAAGTCAAAGACATACGATCTCACTCGTGCAATTTGAGAAAGCCCCCTCACACGTGCACCCGACAAGGCCCCATGTGTTTCAGGGGACCAGACACGGGCGGGGACACATCCACGTCTCAAGATGGGGGAGGAAACCCCTGAGGAGGGTGGGCACAGCCACTGGAGACCCGCAACAAGGTTCGAACCTCCTAGAAGCCACGGACCAGACCCCTCCGTACCCTTCCCGCTTCTCCAAGTCCTACCACATCCCTCAGCCTTTCAGACCAAGGGGGCAGGTGTGCAGGCGAGCGCGTCTACAAATTCGCTCATGAGGACGAGGACACGTAGGACGGCCACACACGGACAAGCAAGGCCGGGTCCTCTCACCCCTCCCGGTCTCACCCACACGGGCAGCCCGGCTCCGGGCGCAGCAGCGGCAAGAGTGCGGGGCAGATCACAGAAAACCCCGGCCCGGCCCCGTTGAGCAAGAGGACAGTCCATCGCCTTCTCGGTCAGCGGCTCCTCTTCTGGACAACGGAGACCACAGGACGGCTGCGCAGACGCGTGGGGAGCGCTACGGGCACCCCTGCGGAGCCCAGTGGACGGCGGGGCTTCTGGACGGGGACACGGTGGCGTAAGAGGCAAAAGAAGCAGCAGTCGATAGCCGAAGACACAACTTTATTGGAAACAGGAGTGGGGGGCGCAGGGGAAGACTAGGACTCAGGCTCGGGGGCCGCTGGGGGCTTCTCGTCATCAGGGGGACAATCGATGAAGTCAGCCAGCATGGCAGCCGTGTCATCCTGCTCCTTTCGGGGCAAAGACGCGCGATTAGAAGCGGTCACACGGGGAAGAGCGGGGCGGCCGAGGTCGCCAGGGCACCCGCAGCCCCCCGCCCGCCCGCCTCACCTTCTCCTGCAGGGCCGCCGTCTCTGCCTCTGCCGCCGCCTCCATTTCTTCGGCCGCAGGCGTCTCCGGTGGGGGTGGCACCTTGTCACCCCCGTTCTCAGTCCCCTCTTCCAGCAGGGGCGGGGGAGCCGAGGGCTCCTCCTCCACCAGCTCCTGGGGCGGCGGCCCGGCCAGGGGGCTCCCCGCTTCCCTCTGCCCCTCGCCCTGGGAGGGGAGCACCTCGGGGGCCAGCGTGGGGGCGGCCTCGGCCCCCGGCTCGTCCTCGGGCCCGGGCTCCTCCACCTCCAGCAGCAGCCCGGGCTCCACTCCGGGCTCGGGCGGGGCCTCAGGGGGCTGGGCAGGGGGCAGGGCAGGGGCCGGGCTGGGGGGCGGAGGGCCCCCTTCTTCGGCCGGGCCGCCTGCCGGGCCAAACTCCACCTCTTCCAGCTCCTCCAGCTCGTCCTCCTCCTCCTCGTCCTCGTCCTCCTCTTCTTCCTCCAGCTCACCTTCCTCCTCCTCAAACTCCTCTTCAAACTCCTCTTCCTCCTCTTCTTCCTCCTCAAAATACTCCTCTTCCTCCTCCTCTTCCTCCTCGAAATCCTCCTCCTCCTCCTCTTCTTCCTCCTCCTCTTCCTCCTCCTCCTCCTCCTCCTCCTCCTCCTCCTCATCGCTGCTGTTGATGTTAATAACTGTCAAGTCTTCTTCCAGCGCGGGGGGTCCTCCGCCACCAGGCGGCCCTTCGGGGACCAGCTGGGGTGGCGGCAGCGCCACGGGGCCCGGCACGGGGGGTGGCGGTGGGGGTGGGAGAGGCCCCGGGGCCGCGGGAAGCTCTTCAGGCTCCTCCTTGGCCGGCGCGGGAGGGGAGGCTGTCGGTGGCCCGGCCGGAGCTGCAGGGGGGGGCGTGGTCCCTGTGGGGGGCGGGGGCGGCAGGGGCGGCAGCCCCTCGGGCACGATCACCACGCTGTCGTCGGAGTCGCTCTCCAAGGAGATCTCCACGTCGGAGGCCTCCTCCTTATCATAGTGAACAAAGGCTGGCCTTGGCACTCGGCCCCCGAAAGTTTCATCTGGGGGCACGGCCGGTGGAGGGGTGCCACTAGGGGCAAGGACGGGGTCGTCGTTTGAGCCTGCCCGGTGGTTCTCAGGGCCAGGCAGGAGCCGCGGGGGTACAGACACCAGGCCGGGGACAGACAGGCCTAAGTGGTTGGCTGTGGCTGGAGGCCCAGGGCGTGTGGGGGGCATGGGGCCCGCCGGGGGCATGGGGCCCACGGAGGGCATGGGGCCCACGGAGGGCATGGGGCCCGGGGGGTGGAAGGGTGGGGCCCTGAATGGAGACGGGGCCTCGGGAGGGGGAGCCGGGGCAGGCGCGGGACAGGCAGGGCCCATGGACTGCAGGGGGGGAACGCGGGGGTGGGTCAGAGCGGCACAGGTCACCAGTGCTTCTGAGCAGAAGGACGAGACCTGAGGAAAGACGAAGGCAGGCGTGGCATCAGGGACAGGACAAGGGTTCACGGCCCCAGAGAGGGCGGGCCCGTGGCGTCAGGAACAGGACACTCCCGACAGCTCAGGGGTGGGCTCAGGTGGGCAGTTACCTCCAGGCTGTCCTCTCTCTGGCCCAGGGAGAAGGCTTGCAGGGCACAGGCGAGGGGAGGCGGGCAGCGGGGAGACGGCGCCAGCAGCAGGGCCAGCAGCAGGCGGTACAGCTCCCGGCGGCAGCGGGAGCTGGTATATGGGGAGCTGCCCAGGACCTCGCCCTGCTGGACCCCCATGACCAGGGGGAGCACCAGGTCGTGCAGTCTCTGAAAAGGACACGGAGCGCACCTCGAGACGTCGCCAAGCCCACCCGAGCCTTGTCCGGGTCTGCACACCCCACCTCGGGGGGCAGCCCCCGCGCACGGCAGCGCCCGTCTCCACTGACCCTGTGAGTCTCCTCCTTGATGAGAGGCCCGCACATGAGGACGGTCCGGCTGAGGCCTGGGGGAGGAGAGGGCGTCTCAGGCGGGCCAGTGGGGCTTCCGCAGCCCGAGCCGGGCGGTGGCCCCGGCCCTGCCTGCCTCGGTCGAGTCGCTGGGCTTCTCGACAGCACACCGGGGGTCACAGGAGCGCCTCCGGCGCCCAGGGCCGCAGACAGCACGGGCAGGTGGGGAGGCGCGCTGCGCACGCACGCGCAGACGCATTCGCAGACGCGGGGAGAGAGACCTTCCTCTCCACGCGGCGGGTGGCGGGCCAGGCGACACACAGGACCCAGAGGAAAGTCACCCTCGCGCCACACGGTACCGACTATGCTCCTGCTTCCTGATCGGTGACAACGAAAGCAGAAAGCCCCGCTGGGCAGCCTGCTGGGGGGGGGGGGGGGGGGGGGGGGGGGGGGGGGGGGGGATGCAAGCTCCGAGGGGCAGGGACCCCCCCACCCTGTGCTGCAGCAGCACGGGGTAGGTAGCAGAGACCCTGCGGGAGCGGGAAGAGCCCGGAGCCCCATGTGACACAGGAGCCCAGGCGTCCGCAGCCCCGGGCCGGCCCTGGGCCTTACGGGCACCGCTTCAACAACGGCCCCAGGCTGCCGGGCACGGCCTCACCCACCTCTCAGCGCGGCCGCGCACACGTCGCTGTTGGCGTTGCTGTCCCCCTTCCGGTGCCCGGGCGGGGCCGTGGCCTCCCCCATATCCAGCTTCAGCTTCTTGGGGGCGCTGGGCTTCCCGGACTGCAGTCCCCCATCAGGGCTCCCCCGGGGGCTGCGCAGCTGGCGGAGGAGGGAAGCGTGAGTCACACACGTGGGCAGACACAGAGATTAGGGAGCAGGGGCGCGGGGGACGGTCCCCGGCCAGGAGCATGGGCCTCGCTCACCTTGAGAGCGTCGGCGGGCGGGGAGATGTCACTGAGCAGGTGGGAGAGCAGGGCCTCGCCCGAGGCGCCCCCCTGCAGCACTCCCGCCGAGGCCCCGCACACCTGCACCCACAGATCTAACACGGCATACACCTTGGTCCGCACGGCACTGAGGGGCGAGCGGAGAGAAGCCCGTCAGGGGGCCGCCGGCCAGGTCCCCTCGGGGCTCCCGGCCCACCCTCCCCTCTCTACCCCTCCTTCGCCCGTCACCTGTAAGGCCTCTCCTGGCCCGGAGGGAGGGCATCCCTGCCGAGGTTCCAGGCGTTGAGGACCTGGGGAAGCAGGCGGCTGATCAGGGCCCCGAAGCGCAGGAGGCGGCTTCCACACCTGGGGGCGAAGACAGAACAGGGACCCCGTTCTGGCCCCGCCCCTTCACGACACCCCGCCCCTTCACGACACGCCGCCCCGTCCCACTCACGCGAGGATGAGCGCGGAGAGCAGGTCCAGGGCGTCCAGGTGGATGGAAGGCAGGAGCAGAAGACGCAGGGGACCGTCCCCGAGCAAGCTCTGCAGGACACAAGGCAGAGGGAAGGCGCGTGCGCGAGGGGAGGGGGACCGCACGCGTGTGCACACAGGGAGGAGCCCGCCCCGCGCCACAAACCCGTCCCCGGAGACAGACCCCGGAGAGAGGAGGGGAGGCACGGCTGACCCCGGGTTCTCCCTCCCCTAGGGAAGCACGTGCCAGAAGCATTCCTAGAAATGTGAGCGAACCCACTGGGATGTGCACGTGTGTCGCGAGAAGCCCGGGGAGCAGTGGCGTCTGCACAAGAGGAAGGCGCTGGCCGGCGCAGCCTCAGGGAGGCCCCGGTTTGGGGGCTTCGCCTCCCGCATGGCCCTCCCAGTCGCCCCAGTCCCGAGGAAGGGCCGCGGACAGAGCACGAGGTCCACTCACGATGTTCTTGGCACTGATGCTGAGGGTCCGGCAGATGATGTCCAGGATCTCCTGCACGGGGACGGACACGGGAGCCCCAAACTCAGAGCTGACGGGAACGAGAGCAGGGACACCCTCAGCACGGGCTCCCCGACGGGACCCCCTCCCTGGTCCTCTGCCTCCTCCCCGGGGAGGACGACCCCCCCCCCCCCCACCCTCACTCACACACCTGAGCAGGAGCCCCAGGCAGCGTGCCAGGCCCGAAAACCTGTGCCGAAGCCGGAGGAGGGTGTGGGCGTCACCGTCTTCCGAGGGCGCGAGCAGCACATCCAGCCCGGGGCCCTCACACTGCACGGGGGCTGTGCGGAAACATCGGCACTTCGCACCCCGACGTCCTTCTTCCGTCCCCGTCCCTCTCGCTCACGGGAGGTGACCCACGTGCTGAGCCGCACCACCCCACACCGCCAGGCGCCCCTCCCGGGCCCCTCCTGCGGCAGCCCCTACCCGTGTCCGCTCCCTCGTACAGGGCCCCCAGCAGGCCATGCAGGGAGGCCAGCAGGCTGTGCAGTTCCTGTTCCCAGCTCTCCGTGTGCTTCAGGCCCTGGGAAAAGCCGGCCCCCAGCGAGGGCAGCCTGGCGTAGCACTCACAGGCCAACTGCGGAAGAAACGCCAGAAAGCAGTCAGACGGGAATGCGGCCCAGCGCCAGGGCCACCCCCCGACCCCCGGCCCCAATGGGCCAAGAAAGAGAGCTCGGAGGGGAACAGGAAGGGACGGTGGGGCGGAACGCAGATGGGGTGGGGAGGTGACGTCACAGTCCAATGGCAGTGAAGTGACAGCAAGAAAAGCCAAGGAAGAGAGAAGAAAGCTCCAGCTCAGGCCCCCAGAGTCTCCACCCCCCTCCTTTCCCTTTACCTGCTGGAGCTGAGGGCTCAAAGCATCCACGCGAGACAAGAAGAATGAGGCCAGCTTGCCCTGGGTCAGGGGACAGAGAGGAAGAGGCTGGTGAGCCAGCGCCCAGGCCCTTCCGTCCCGCAGACCCAGGACGCGAGGCAGGCTAACGGGCTCCGGGGTCCAAAGACATCCCGAACACAGCCCTCACCCTCAGCCTGCCTCCCGTTTGGCCCCACAGACACTGGGCTCCCTCCCATTGACTTCTGCAAAATGAGGGTCCTCTCCCTCAGGCCAAAAGGACGCGGTCCTGAAAAAGCGGCAACCACCACACTCCCACCCCTGCGGCTGAGACACGACGACAGGTGCACGCAGGGAAGTGTGGCCCAAAGCCGAGGTGCGGAGGTGCGGAGGTGCGGAGGTGCGGAGGTGCGGAGGTGCGG
>NC_064814.1:56771513-56811598 GCF_023721935.1 Panthera uncia
GGTGCGGAGGTGCGGAGGTGCGGAGGTGCGGAGGTGCGGAGGTGCGGGGGTGCGGACGTGCGAGGGCAGGGTCAGGCAAGAGGAGAAGGCAGTGTGGCCGGGCCAGGTCCCCGCCCACACGAGGCCTCACTGGGGGGCCACAAACTCTCTGGGGCCAGAATCGGGGCCTGGGAACGTGGCAGGGAAAGAAATATCTTTATCATTTTCAACCCGTAAGTGAAACGCAGGGTTTCTTTCCGTTATAAACGGAGACAAAAAGCCACCGTGCCGTCGGCAGTGCCCCCGACGGTCACCGGCAGAAACCGCTTGTTTTCACAGCACGTTGTATTTACGGGCGTCCTGAAACATCGCTCCGCTGATCTGAAACATCGGCAGCTATTAGGTCCCGTTATCTGATGCGTTAACGACGAACCACACGCTGCTCCATCACAGCTTTTAAAACCGCCATTCTGAGCAGAATCGGTTTCCCTTGCAATTCCACGTATTTTACGGCTGTGAAAACACTGGCACAAACGAGGGCAAGAACACTGACGTGAGGGCACAGAGAGAGGGGACGGACCCCACCTGCAGGGGCAGAGTCAGGAGGACACAAGGCACCGGCAGGGGCAGGGGCAGGAGACTGTGCAGATGTCCCCAGGCCTGCACGGGATCGTCCGCTCACTCCACGGGGGCCAGGCTGAGGGAGGGGATCCACCTGGGGACGCACGTCAGGAGCAGACGCGGCCTCCGCCCCAGGCCGGAGGGTCCTGTGGGGGCGGGGCCCCACGCACACAAGGGTGAGCGTGCGGGAGAAAAGAGCGGCTGTGGCGCCAGGCCCTCGGCAGGGCCTCGCGGGTGAAAGCGGAGCATGTGGTTCGGAAACCAAGCAGACGGCTCCCTCCCACCTGCCCCGTGGCGAGCGCGGTTCCCGCTGACCGGTCCCACCGGGACGGGGACGGCGCTCTCACGGCTGGTGTGGTGTGGGAGGGTTCGGAACACGTCACGGAAGACGGGAACCGCCCGCGGGGGTCTGGACCCCCCGGCCCCCAAGGAGGACATTTCCTGGAGAGCGGCAAAGGCCCAGGTGCGGTGGCGCCCTGCCCTTCTGGTCACCTTCCCCGAGATGCTGGTGCAAAAGAGCCGGGCCGAGGCCAACGCAAGTCTGCGTACGCGATCGCGACAGAGCACAGCTCAGGGACGCGGCTCTGAGCAGGAGGCTGCCCCAGATGACCCAGCAGGCCAACTACACGATGTCTCACTCGGGAGAGCGCACGCGCGCACCCACGCACCCACGCACCCACGCAAAGGGCGGGAGCCTCTCCGGGGCTTACTGTTCCGGCTCATCCCGAGGAACTACTCGCCCATTCGGCGGGGGGGAGGAGAGCCTCCGGGGGGCTGACCTCACAGACTCGGGAGGCTAGAGGCACGTCATCTGGGAGGGGTCATCCCGGACTCGGACACCGCCACTGCCCTGGGGCGAGCCAGGGGACAGACGGACACTCCAAACAGCACTTATCAGTTTCCCAAGTACAAGCCGCCCTGGAGCCTCTCACAGATTCTTGTCTGAAATGTGGCGTCCACGGGGGGACGGTCTCCAGATGACATCGTGTTCTCAGTGAGCCGGAGGCAGGGACACAGGGCCTGGAACATCTGGAAGTCCTGCTGTGACCTTCGGAAAGACACTCAAAACGCAGGCCAGAACGTGTCCCCAAGGCTGTGGATTAGCGTGGATGATTGTCCTCTCACAGGGAGATCAGAGGCACCCACGCAGGGTCCCCTGGTGTCCAGCCCCCCGACTGCGGGAGTCCAGCAGGCGGCGACACCCCAGCTCCCGCCTCGGGGCACAGGTGAGGGCGGGGGCGGGAGGACGCGGGCCGTCAGGAGCCGCACCAGAACGGACACCCGCCCTGACCGGTGGGGGCTCGGGGACAAACACACGGCCTGCGTGGTTCCAGACGCTGATCTACAGAGCGCTCCAGAAGGAAGGCAGTTTCTACTGAACTCAGCACAACTCAGGCTGAACTTTATAAAAACAACCCAACTCGACTTTAGAAAAATCTAGCAGTTGCTCCAAAGGCCTTCTTGACAAAATCTTGCCCTGACTGCCCAGAGATCCCGTCACCTGCCATCAGGGTAGCCTGTGAAAACCCAGACTGATGAGGACCTGACCCCGTGTCACTGAGAAACAGCTCGAGGAACCGGTGCTACCCTAACCCTAACCCTAACCTAGCCTCGGCGGACACGCTCCTGGCCCACGGCACGTCCACCCCCAGGGCTCCGCGTGGCCCTCCCTCCCCCAGCCGAGACAGCCGACCGGAGCCAGCATCCCCGTGGATGCCTATCCCCGTGGAAGCCTATCGGCCCATCCAGGCTACATTCTTAAGAGCTTCTGGGGTCTCTCCCACGGGAAAAGCATGGGCTCGAAGGGCCGACCGACGTGGCACCCGCCCTGGCTTCAGAGCTACGAGGCTTGCAGACCTGACGGGTAGGTCGGTGAAACCGCTCCGGGCCCGCGTCCTCGTCTGTCTCACCCACCGACACCAACCCCCCCGGGACCACCGCCGTGACAGGGTGTCCCGTGGCCGCACTCGGCGGATGCCGCCATCAGGTGTCTCGCTTTCCTTTACTTTCTCGACTTTCTCGCAGAACCAGGGGATCTTACTTTCAACGTAAGATCCCCTAACGGCAAACTCCCCTAACTGGTAACGATGGTGGCCGACAGGCAACCACACCACTGAGCGCACGAGGAGCCACCAATCTGCCACGCATTCCAGTTCCCTACAGCTCTGTGCGTCCCTCTGAGTGGTGGGACGCCCGACGGTCTGCCGAGCAGCACTGAGTATGACGAAGGAAGAAAAACCACAACGAACGGGCCACCCGTTTGTTCCCGGGTACGAGGCTGGCGTCCGAGGACACGAGCCGGTTACGCGGCCCTCTTTAACGTACTGCTCTGACACAACGTGTTGTTACTGTGCCTCCTGGACAGTAAAACTGCAGTTCTCTCCCTGACCTCCCCCCTCCCCTGACCCACTGATACCCTGCCCACGTGACCTAGTAAGGCTTCGTCGAACAGCCGCCTTGCGCGGGTCATGACAGCTTGGGGGAAAGGGTGGGGAAGGGACAGAGAGCTCAGTCAGGAATACAAGTCGATACGGGGAAGCGAGAAGTCAGGAAGGCTTCCTGGAGGAGATTACGCAAGCTTCAGGAACAGAGTACGGCGGGAGGGTAGGAAGGCGGGGAGGGCAGGGTAAAGGCACAGAGGAGGAGGGCAGAAGGGCCGAGTCAGGGTTAACAGCCTAGACTCCGGCCATAGACACGGGTTCCGAGCTTCCTCGACCTCAGGGAAGTTACTTCGTTCCTTCAGCCGTGAGGACGTGATGAGAGAGCATTTAAGCACTAGGAGGCGGCACGGTCACAGCTGCTCAGAACACTCCGCGACGCGACCCGACGCGACCCGACGGTCTGCGGTGAGACAGCCACCGCGCTGCGCACGATCACTTACCTTGAGAGACCCACAAGCCCGAGGAAAGTAGGTCATGCAAGCCTTCATCCCCTCCATCGCGGAGAGCTCACACTGTGGGCAGAACAGAAAGTGAGGCCGGGCCGGAGAGCCCGACGCGCCCACCCACACCCCATCTGCACGCCCCCGCTCCCCCCGCTCCGCCCCCCAATGCCCGCTGCCCTCCCGCTACCCCCCGCTCTAGCTCCACGGAGGGGAAGCGCTGTGAGGGCTCTCACCTCTGGCCTGAGGCCCAGCAGGGAGGTGAGGAGGCCGGGCAGGTGGTTCGTGGAGATGTCCCGGAAGAGCGTGGGCAGCTGGGCCGCGTACCGGAGTAGGTCCCTCAGGACGGCCACGGCCAGCTCCATCGTCGGGGGCGGGTCCTGGGACTGAAAGCAGCGACACCCGTGCTCCCAACCTCACCTCTGCGGTCGCGGAGAGGAGGCGGCGCGACACGGGGCTTCTGGGAAACACCACGGGGCAGGTCACCACCGGCAGCAAACCCACCAGGGAAAGGCGCACTGGCGACACGGGGCACCCCAAGGCAGCGCCTTGGTCCACAGAAAGGACGCGTGTCTACATGTCAGCATCACGGGCGTCTGGGGGCCCCGAAATCTGGGAACGCGCCTTCCAGAGCCCACTGACGGAAGTCTCAGATCCTCCCGTGCTGCGCGTCCCTGCTAGGAACGGAGAGGAGCGCTTCGCACCGAAGCTTCAGCCGTAACAACACCGCCCCGTGTCGCCACGCTGGCTCCTGCCCGGCTCAGACCCACCCTGGACTCACGGAGGAAAACACCGTCTGGATCTAGAAGGGCTTCCCAGAAGCAGCAGGAAGCACCTCTCTCCCGCCAGACCAGAGGCCCCCGGCAACCGAAGCAGTAAGAACGCTTAGTGGGAAAGTGATGGCGGGGGGCCTCTTCCGGTTACCCCACCGCGCACCCTCCCCTCGACTGGAACCTTCTCCACCACTGCCACCGTCACAGAGGACACAGAAGCCCAGCCAACGGGGATGCCCCCGGCTTCCCGCCGCCGCGACTCCCGTGCGAGGACCAGTCCCCTCTTCTCAGAACCTGACACCATCACCCGGCTCCAGGCCTGATCTCCGGCCAGTCCCCCCGAAGGACTCCCACGGACACTTAGCGGCACGCGGGTGCCCCCACCGGAAAACCCTTCTCCGAGCCCCTCCTGGCTCTGCCCAATTCCTCTCCATCTTGAAAGGATCGTCCGGCTTCCCGACTTCATTCCATCTCCCACTCGCTTCCCCACCCCCGGGTCAACCCGGCCTCAGAGTCCCCCGCTCGGCCAGAAGCACTTCCCGGGCCTCATAACCCAAGCTGCCAGATTGGAAACCAGTACTCGTCCTCGCCTCCCTCCACCTCGGAGGGGCGTAAACACCTTCCCCATTTCCACACCACCCGCAGTCCGGGTGTCCCCGCGAGCTCAGCCTCCCCCGCCTGACCGCTACGTGTGTGTGGCGCGCCTCCGAATCCCGTGCGGGTCGGCACTCCAGGGCACTCGCACCCACCCCCCCACCCAGCTTCAGCAGCCACCCACTGCTGAAGGGGGCTCTTCCCCTTCGTAAGACGCACCGACGAAAGCCCGCACCTGCTGAACCCCCGGGGTCACGCTCTGAGATCAGGGGTACGCTTGCCAAGAGGGCTTCTGACCAAGAGGACGGCCAAGGCCACGAGCCCGGTGCTTCCACCCGTCCCCTACGAGCCCGGCTGCCCCCGTCTCCCCCCCTGCCCCCGTGCCCTGAAATCCGGGAGTCGTCCCGGACACGTCCTCCCCTGAAGGGTTCTGCCACCGGGACCTGTCCACTGTGCCTCCGACCCTCTCTTGCACTCAATCTACTTCTCATCGTGTCTACGGCCTCTTGTCCAGTCCCAGCTACCCTGACGTCTCCCTTCTGCGTGGTCTCCCTGCCTCCGACCCGGCCCCCTCCTAGTCCCTTCTCCACACGGCAGCCCAAGCAACCCTTCCAAATGCAAATCCGATCACGTCACTGCCACCACCGCCTCCTTCTCCTCACCCCTACGCAAAACCTTCCATGAACTCCCACCGTTGCGAGAATAAACACCCAACGCCTTCACATGCCTACGAGGCCACACGTGGTTTGGGCCCGCCCGCCCGCCCGCCTGCCTCCCCAGTCACGCCTCGCCAACCCCACCCAGCCACAGCAGCTTGCTCAGCATCCTTCAGAGGGGCCAAACTCCTCTTTTCTCCCTTTCCTAGTCCAATCCGCTCCGACAAACCCTCCCCGAACTACTGGCCCTGATCGCAAAGGTGCCCACGTCATCCCAGCCCGGGCCACGCTCTCGTCACGCCTTCTCAAGAGAACCGTCCCCTTCACTTCCGACAGCACCCGCCGTCGTGCGTCATCTCACGCGCGTCGAATAGTTCTTGATTTTTGTTTCAAGTAGGCTCCACGCCCAACGCGGGGCCTGAACTCACAACCCTGAGGTTGAGAGTCATACGCTCTACCGACTGAGCCGGCCGGGAGCCCCGACTTACAATCATTCGAGCAAAGTCTCTTGGGTCACCAGACTCTACGGTCTGTGGGTGCCCGGTGCCTGTTTTCGCAAGGCCCACAAGCTAAAAACGACTTTTGCGTTTTTAAATGGGTAGGAAACAAAAAAACAAAAAAACAAAAAAAAAAAGGAACAAAACGTAACAACACCCATGTGTGGTCTGCACAGCCTAAAACACTTACCATCTGTATCACAGAACGTACAGAATTTTCCAACCGCCACACGGTACACCTGAAACTGCTACGACACTGTAGGTCAACCATGCTTCGATAATACAGTTTGGGGTAAAAAAAAAAAAAGGTTGCCCGGGGGAGCATCTGGGTGGCTCAATCAGAGAAGCATCCAACTCCCGGTTTCAGCTCATGTCTCGGTCTCGGGGTCGTGAGTTCGTGTTCCACGCTGGGCTCCACTGCGGGCGTGAAGCTTACTTAAAAAATAAAATAAGACGGAGCACCTGGGTGGCTCAGTTGGTTAAGTGTCCCAACTCTTGATCTCCGCTCAGGTTATGATCTCACGGTTCGTGAGACTGAGTCCCACGTTGGGCTCTGTGCTGACAGAGCAGAGCCTGCTTGAGAGCCTTTCTTTCCCTCTCTCTCTGCTCCTCACCTGCTTGCACTCTCTCTCACTTGCAAGATAAATTTTAAAAATAATAAAAGTAAGTTTTTATTGAAATACATATTTTAATAAAACACTATTTAAAAAGGTGGCCCAAGATAGGATAAAAAACTGCCCTTCGGTTATTTTGTTGAGGGAGAAATCAAAGGAGTTACGTTGAAATGACGCACTCAAAATAACTCTTAACGATAAACAGCACGATCTAGAGAGCTTCTGAAGAAACAGAAATACGATTACGTTAAGGCCTTTGGTATCTACTCCGTGTAAGTGTTTGAGAAAGTTTTCAGTAGTTTAAAAATTCAGAAGCTAATTAAAACTAGCTGAGATCTGGGGTGCCTGGGTGGCTCAGTCGTTCAACGTCCGACTCTTGATTTCGGCTCAGGTGATGATCTCACAGTTCGTGGGTTCGAGCCCCCACATCAGGCTCTATGGTTAAAGTGTAGAGCCTGCTTAGGATTCTCTCTCCCTCTGTCTCTGCCCCTCCCAGCTTGCGTGCATGAGCGCACTCTCTCTCTCTCAAAAAATAAAAAACAAAAAAAATTTTAACTCGCTGACATTTGAAAGCTTTCACGTGAATTTACGACAGGATCCGCAAACTACGGTACGTTTCAAGAGCAAGATGGATATAAGTATGCTTTGGTTTCAGGGGAAAATTAGAATGACCACAACTGAGTCTATTTAAGAAGAACATCCTTCACTCAGATACACGGATTTCTATGAAGGGGTAAACTGTTTAAGGCCACCACAGAGGTAAGATTCATCACTCTGCTCCAAATACATCCTCTAAAAATATGAGTACCAACTCATGAGAATGAACTCAGGGGATGGTTTATATGCTGTCTTTTCCAAATAAAAGTTGCTGTTTTTCTTCATTTCCTCCATCTGTAAACATTCACTCCACAGAAAGCTCCCTGACCCCTGGATTCCAGGGACCATGAAGGCAGGGTTCAAGTCCGCCTTACCACTGTCCCCCAGAGCTCGGCACTCGGCCGCAAGTGCTCAGAACATGCTCACTGAAGAACCGGGTGGGGAGGCCATCAAAGGACGGAAGAGTAGAAAAAAAATTAAAATGTTAAGAGAGGAAGAAAGGAGCAGCAAAAAATAAGAATGCTAATAAATAAAAACAAAAATAAAATACCGCGGAAAAGGAACTTTCGAGATGTCACGTGTTAGAAAGGCTAGCGAGGAAGTGCAAACGGTCAAGGGTCGCGGTGTGCGAAAGGTCAAATGAATTAAAACAACCCCGTGGATAAAAATATCCAACGGTCTCCCGCAACGTTCCCACGTGCAGCCGTGCTCCCCGTTCGCGGGGAACCGCCAGTCCTCTCTGTCCTCACGAGCCCGAGCCCAGGCCCAGCGCCCACAGCGCACCGGGAGCACCGGGATGGAGCCGGGGCGGGGGCGGGGGCGGGGCGGGGGGGCAGCCTCACCTGTAGGACCTGCTGGATGCTGCGAAGCCAGGACACACAGTGCTGCTGGAACAGCTCCGTGGGGCTCTCCCCCACCAGCAGGGACAGCAGACACAGCCCTTCGAACCTTGCAGGAGACGAGGGCGTGAGGACAAGCCCGGCCGCGGAGGAAGCTTGTCCTATGCTAACCGGGCAGAGCCAGGCGCTGCCGCAGACCCCCGGGCGCTCTAACTGCCGCAGCGCCGGGAGGGCTCCCGGCGAGGGGTGCGCAGTGGGGACGCGGGGGCCCGGGTGGTCCCACGGGGGGGGGGGGGGGGCGGGGGAAACGCGGGGGCGGGAGGGGGGGGGGGGGCACTCAACTCAAGGGAGCCCGTGGAAAGAACGAAGTCCTCCCCGCGCTGGGAACGGAGAAGTCTCCGGAATCCGCGGGGTGGTGACAATAGAGGGACAGAAGGACAGACGCACGGCCCACTTCCTAAGGAAACCTCCCCCTAGAGGAAGAACGGGGCGCACACTTACCGAGTTTTCACGGAACCGAGACGGGCATTGCTGAGACCCACCAGCGCCCCGACAGCCGAAAGGTTCTGGGGGAGAGAAAGCAGGGAAGCGCGTTGGGATCAGGATTCTCCCAACCCCTCTCGGCCCCACGGACCCTTTCCTGACGTCACACCTCCTCTGAGCCCGGACCGCCGTCCCTCAAGGAGTTCAGCCTCTGCCCGCTTTCCAGCAGCCGAGTCCCGTCCCGGCTCCCCGCCCGACAACGGGAGCGCCACACGGGGGCAGCCCAACTCATCCAGCGACCGGCCTGCCAAGACGCGGCTCCCTCAGCCCGGTCACCCTGAAGGGCACCCGGCACGGAGGAGACCCCACAAATGCTTGCTGATCGGACGCGGGCTTACCTGGGACCCCCTTCTTCCTTCACCCCCAACCCCTTCTGCTCCCGGCTTCCGGAGAGCCACTAAGGCCAACGCAGACCGAGTCGGCCAGAGTCTCCCATCCACGTACTCTGGGGGCCCTGAGAGAGGGGTGTCCCCCAGCCCTCCCACGAGTCATTTCCCGACCCCTGGAAGGCCCCCTCACAGCCCCCGGACCCACGACCGCGCTCGCCGCTCCTTCTGCCAACAACACCTGCTCCGCACGGAGGCGGACGGAGGAACAGAGCTGGACAAGTTAGTGGCCCCGTTCTCGCGAAAGAAAACATTTACTCGCTTATCCTGCAAATATTCACCCCACATCCGCTTCACGGGGGACGCTGTGTTCGGTGCTGCGGAGCCGACGTTCTAGGTGCAGACGACATAAGAGACACGGACACCCAGACGAGAAACCAGGCGGGATGGCGCGAAGCACCAGGGGGCCCGAAAGAGCGGACTCGGGAAGGAAAGCGGCGGCCGGGGAGGGAAGGGAGACGGCGTTCCGTGCGGAGGGGGCACCGAAGCCCTCGCTGAACCCCCATCTGGGCCCAGTGAAAGCAAGACACGGTCGCGCCCGCACGCGCTGCTGGGGAGAACGTCAACCGTCGGGCGGTTCCTCGCGAGGTCGTGCGGGCTCGCACGACCCAGCAGGTCCCCTCCTCGGCTCCTGCCCCAGCGACCTGAAAACGTGCGCGCCCACACCTGCGCGTGAGGGTTCACAGCATCCTCCCCGAGAGCCGCAAGGTGGAAACCACCCCCCGCCCGCCAACTGCTGTACGGGAAACACAGTGTGGCGTGCCCACACGGCGGAGGGTCATAAAGGGAAGTTCTGAGACACGGGTGAACCTCTAAAAACGTGACGCTAAGTGAAAGAAGGCACATGTTGTAGAACTCGTTTACGCGAAATGGTCCAAGCAGGCAAACACAGAGACAAAACGTAGAGAGAGGCCGCCTCGGGCTGAGGGCCAGAGAGGGGCTGCGGGGAAACGGGCGGTAACTGCCAGCGGGTACCGGGCTTCCTTCTGGAGTGTTCTCAAATTGGTCAGAGCGGGGACGCCCGGGCCCGGCTCGGTCAGTGGAGCGTGCAACTCTTGATCTCAGGGTTGTGAGTTCGAGCCCCACGGTGGGTACAGAGATTACTTAAAAATACAGCCTTTAATGATAACAATATCAATCAATAAAATTGATCGCGGTGACAGGTGCGCCCTGTTCTTCTTGGTAAAGGACAGCAAGGAGGTGAACTGTCTCAAGGAGAGTGCGAGGCCAGAGTCATAGAAGACGCAGGTCCCTGGGGCCGGGCCAGCGCCTGGTGCCATGCAGGCAGGCACCTGGTGACTCTTACTCTGAAGAAGATAAAGACTGGGGGGGGGGGGGGGGGGGGGCAGAGGAGTGATATCGTCTGACTTTTGTTTTGTTTTGTTTTGTTTTTAAGTTTATTTTGAGAGAGCAAGTAGGATAAAGACAGAGAGAGAGGCTGGGGCACCTGGGTGGCTCAGTCGGTTGAGCGTCCGACTTCAGCTCAGGTCATGATCTCACAGTTTGTGGGTTCAAGCCCCGCGTCGGGCTCTGTGCTGACAGCTCAGACCTTGGAACCTGCTTCGGATTCTGTGTCTCCCTCTCTCTCTGCCCCTCCCCTGCTCACGCTCTCTCTCCTTCAAAAATAAATAAATGTTAAAAAAAAAAAAAAAGAGAGAGAGAGAGAGGGAGAGAAAGAGTCCCAAGCAGGCTCCACACTGTCCGGTCAGAGCCCGATGCGGGGCTCCAACCCACGAACTGTGACATCGTGACCTGAGCTGAAATCAAGAGCCGGATGCTTACCTGACTGAGCCACCAAGGCACCCCTTGTCTGACTTATTTTTGAAAACGCAGCCCCAGGGCCGAGCTGCCTCGCTGGGTGGCAGACGCAGACAGGAGGAGGCCGAGACGTGGTGCTGCTTAACCAGCTCAGTACAGAGTCGAATTCCGGATGTACTCTGAAGGCAGAGCCCAAGGGTGTGCTGGCAAACGACAGGGGCGCAAGACAGGGAGACGCAGAGACAACGGAGGTTTGCTAGCAGGGGCCCCGCGGGAGGGGCGGGCTGGGTCACAAGTGTGGAACCTGGCTTCCTACTTAACAGCAGAATGGATGTGCCACACAGGCACCGGGCGGGTGGGTCGGGAGGGAGAAGGCTGGGTCGGAGCACGGATCCGGGAAGCTGTCGGCCACGAGACTGGGTCAGCTCTCCAGGGACAGCGCCCACGCAGAGGAAATCGGCCCGGGTTCTCGGACCGTCAATCATCCAGAGGTGGGAAGCGAGGAGGACCCGGTAAAGGCTGGAAAGGAGTGAGCAGAACGGGTAAAAAGAAATCAGGATGCTGTGCCGGAAGCAGAGGAAAGTCTCAAGAAGGAAGGAGGGGCCAACTGTATGAAATGCCTTGAAAAGGACCGGCGGGGGGAGGGGGGAGGCAACAATGACCTTTGAACTTCACACCCTGAAGAGCACGGGTGGTCTTCAAGAACCGCCACGGGCCCCTGCAGAGGGGTGATTCGGTGAAGGGGTGAGGCCGAAAGCCCCAGGAGAACAAGTTCGGGAGGTGACCACCGGAGCCAGGACTCAAATGAGAAGACGCTTATACGGACACTGAATCGCGGGGCAGAAGGCTGACAAGACATAGACGTGTATGTGATCTCCGCACGGCACACATACCAGTTACAGACAAGCCACACTTCACAGTGAGGAAACCGGGCAGGTACCGTCCTGATCCAGTGACCGAAGTCACCACCACCGGTGGAGGGGCAGAGAGACACCATGTGCCCCCGATGTGACACGCCAAAAATGACACACGGCCGCATCATTCCTGCCGAATCCCGTTACCGAGGGGCGTCCTCAAACAGAACTGCCCTGCGGCTCTCCAAAACCGTTGTGATCGTAAGACGAAGAAACTGCTTCAGTTTTTTTTTTTTTTTTTTTAATGTTTTTATTTATTTTTGAGACAGAGCATGAGCAGGGGAGGGGCAGAGAGAGAGGGAGACACAGAATCTGAAGCAGGCTCCAGGCTCTGAGTGGTCAGCACAGAGCCCGACACGGGGCTCGAACTCACAGAGTGTGAGATCATGACCTGAGCTGAAGTTGGACGCTTAACCAACTGAGCCACCCAGGCGCCCCAAGACTGCTTCAGTTTAAAGAAGACTAAAGAGGGGACACCTGGCTGGCTCAGTCAAAAGAGCGTGCGACTCCTGACCTCGGGGTTGTGAGCTCAAGCCCCACAATGGGGGTAGAGTACTTTATTTTAATGTTTTTACTTATTTTTGAGACAGAGACAGAGCATGAGCAGGGGAAGGAGAGAGAGAGAGAGACAGAGAGAGAGAGAGAGAGAGAGAGAGAGAGAGAGAGAGAGAGACAGAATCCGAAGCAGGCTCCAGGCTCCGAGCTGTCAGCCCAGAGCCTGACACGGCGCTCAAACTCACAGACCGCGAGATCATGACCTGAGCCGAAGTCAGAAGCTTAACTCATTGAGCCACCCAGGCGCCCCTGGGGTTAGAGTACTTTAAACAATCTCAGGGCGCCTGGGTGCCTCGGGAGGTTAAGCGTCCAACTCTGGATTTCAGCTCAGGTCATGATCTCATGGTTCATGAGTTCAAGCACCACATTGGGCTCCAAGCTAGCAGTGGAGAGCCTGCTTGGGATTATCTCTCCCTCTCTCTCCAGTCCTCCCTCTTGCTATCTCTCTCAATAATAAACACATTAAAAAAAAAAAAAAAAAAAAAAAAAATTTTTTCTTTAAAAATTTTTTTAAAAAAGGACCTAATCCCAAGGGCCTGAAAGGGTAAGGAAAGTTTAAAAAAAAAAAAGGGGGCGGGGGGAGTGCCTGGGTAGCTCAGTCGGTTAAGTGTCCGATTTTGGCTCAGGTCATGATCTCACGGTTTGCGAGTTTGAGCCCCGTGTCGGCCTCTGTGCTGACAGCTTGGAGCCTGGAGCCTGCTTCAGATTCTGTCTCCCTCTCTCTCTGTCCCTCCCCCATTTGTGCTCTGCTCTCTCGCTCTCAAAAATAAACATTTTTTTAAAACTTTAATAAAAAATTAAAAAAAATAAAATGTTGACATTTGGGGCATCTGGGGGAAAGATACACAAGAAGTCTATTATTCTTTCAAATTGGGCATAAACTTTAAATTATCTCAAAATGTGGGGCGCCTGGGTGGCTCAGTCGGTTAAGCGTCCGGCTTAAGCTCAGGTCATGATCTCATGGTTGGTGGGTTCGAGCCCCATGTCGGGCTCTGTGCTGACAGCTCAGAGCCTGGAGCCTGCTTCAGACTCTGTCTCCCTCTCTTTCTACCCCTCCTCTACTCAACGCTCTCTTTCTCTCTCAAAAATAAATAAACATTAAAAAAAAACAAATTTTTTTTTTAATTATCTCAAAACATTATTAAACAAAAGAAAAACGGGTGAAGAGTCGGAGGCAGGAAGTACGAACAATTCTTTTGAGGAGCGTTGCCATGAAGACGAGAGGAGAAATGGGGCACGAGGTGGGGACGGCTAAAAGCCGCCCGGAGCTGCGTGCGGAGGCAAGGCCCCGACAGAGAAGAAGATCGGACGAAGGAGGGGGCACGGGCTAGCCCTAGTGCACAAGCAGTCGCCGGGGCCAGCTCGCCCCTCGCCCCAGGAGGGAAGGCAGAGAGCCAGCTACGGTTACCCTGGCAGATGTGGTGGCGGGGGCCTACGGGACTGCCCGCCGACTGCCTACCGGCTCGGAGAAGTGGGAAGCAGGTGATCAGCTAAGACTGAGGTGCAGAGAAGTAATCGGAGGTTGTCCAGGAGAGCGGAAACGTAGCAGGACTGCTGGGCAACACTAAGGGTCCGCTTGCCGTGATGACAGCCAGGAGTCTTAACTGAGACCAGTCAGCAAGGTTACGTGTTCCTCTCCAGCTATACCGAGCCGCGCGGGTGTAGGCACAGAACAAACAGAGTTGAACTGGACACAGACGTGGTATTGCCGGGCAAGCACGGTGTAGGGAGAGGGGCAAGAAAGTGATTATAATGGAATTTAAACCGGGTACGAAGAGAAGGGAGAACGTGACCGATAACAAACAGGTTAATTTCTTTCAAGGAGTGAGAAGTGCTAGGAAAAATGAAACGGGACAAGGTGACAGAGAACGCGCGGGACGGGAAGGACTGGCACAGGGTGGTCAGGAAAGACTCCCGCGAAACAGGGACAGAGAAGCTGAGCCCTAAGGGAGAAGTTCACCTTCCCGGGAGTTTCACATCAAGAGGTTAGCGTGGGCGGCCACAGTCCAGACACACGGAGAGCTGTACGGGATGAGGCCGAGAGGCAAGCAGAGGTCACACGGGGTGGGGCCTCACGCAAAGGTAAATGTATGGTTTGGAGCGAGCATGCTGTCACCTTGTTGATGACGTTTTTAAGCAGATGGCGCGACTGGCTGCGGAACGCAACAGGGCAAAACCCTGGGGTACAAGGCAGAATAAGACCCCTGTCCTTCTAAGAACACGCGGCCATAGGGGAAATGAGATCGGAAATGAGATCTCGGATTTGCTTCAAGATGCCCGGTGCGGGGGAGGGAGAAGAGCTGGGAGGGTGGCCATTAAGCAATGTTGGTAAAACGTTCTTTGTTAAATTGGGGTGATGGGGACAGCACAGGATGGGATACTTCAAAATACTATTCCCTCGGGGCGCCTGGGTGGCGCAGTCGGTTAAGCGTCCGACTTCAGCCAGGTCACGATCTCGCGGTCCGTGAGTTCGAGCCCCGCGTCGGACTCTGGGCTGATGGCTCGGAGCCTGGAGCCTGTTTCCGATTCTGTGTCTCCCTCTCTCTCTGCCCCTCCCCCGTTCATGCTCTGTCTCTCTCTGTCCCAAAAATAAATAAAAAACGTTGAAAAAAAAATTAAAAAAAAAAAATACTATTCCCTCTACTTTTGTGTAATCTGAAGTAAGTTCCCTACATCTTTTTCAATTACGTGTTAAAAAAAAAAAATCAAAGCCTAGCCGTGTAGATGGGAGGGAAGGAGATTGTATACACGCGAAACGAATAAATAGATCACTTCAATATGGTCTAAGAATGGACAGTGAATCATAGGGTGGTTTGGAAAGGTTTCCCAAAGGCAGTGACAAATAAACAGAGAACTGAAACGATTTTTGTGGGGAGCGGGGAAGCAGGACAGGGAGGGATCCCGAGCAGAGACCTACAAGTACGAAGGCCAAGGGCCGAGAAAGTCCAGCTACTGAAGGATTTAAAATGTTTTTTAACGTTTATTCACTCATAAGAGACGGACAGCATGAGCAGGGGAGGGGCAGACAGAGAGGGGGAGACACAGAATCGGAAGCAGGCTCCAGGCTCCAAGCTGTCAGCACAGAGCCCAATGCGGGGCTCGAACTCATGAACTGTGAGATCATGACCTGAGCGGAAGTCGAACGCTCAACTGACTGAGCCACCCAGGCGCCCCTGAAAGATTTTAAAAGACGGCAAACGGGATCAGAATTTTACTTTGGAAAGCTCACTCCGGGGGTGCCTGGATGGCTCAGAAGGTTAAGCGTCTGACTTCAGCTCAGGTCATGATCTCACGGTTCGTGGGTTCGAGTCCCCCCCCCCCCCATCAGGCTCTGCACTGGCAGCGCGGCTTGGGATTCTCCCTCTCTTTCTCTCTCTCTCTCTGCCCCTCCCTGCCTCGTGTGCACACACACACACACTTTCTCTCGATAAAGAAATTAAAAAAAAAAATTAGCTTAAAAAAAAAAAAGAGAGAAAGAAAAGCTCACTGCAGCTGCTGTGTGAGAAATGGATGAGATACAACAGAATGAGGCAAGGAGACGAGGCAAGGAGGCAAGGAGACAAGTCAGGGGATTGTGGCTGGAATCAGTGCCAGAAACTGTGAACCAATCCAGCTTCACTGTGGGGCTACCGGGTTACCTGCGGGAAAGCAGAGTCATTGAGTGGGTCAACACAGACGGTCCAATCAGGGGATCTATCCGTCTTTCCAATAAGCTCCGGCCCATTTACTTTCCCTCAGTTCTCATCTCGACTGGGCTAGAAAGCCTCTGAGGGAAAAGATCATGCCTGTTTATCTGCCTAGGGTAGAGAAACAATAGCTAGCCCATAACAGATACTTGATAAAGGTCTGTTGAATACAAGTGTATGAGGAAGCTAAGAAAACCCGTGTACTGAGGGTCCAATATGAGACACACAAGCAGGAAAAAAGTGAAGGCAGAATATGCCACCCCCCCCACAAAAAAGGCAACACAAGCAATATTAAAAGGGGTCTAGTTTTCCGCATCACTTTCAGCTTTGCTCAAAATTCTACTACACTTAGACACTTCGCAGAAAATAAGAAAGACGGTAAGTTCATGGACTTAATGGGCACTTGAGGGAGGAGTGAAAACTTGAAAGACAATGAAAGAAAGCACGCATGTCTAGGCAGAATACATAATATTTCAGAAATACCTAAAACCACACGAATTAGACGAGGAGGACTTAGAAGAGAAAACGCATCATCGGCTCCTGCTTCCAAAAGTGGGCTGAGATAGCAGAGGCCCAGTTCTGTCACAGTCAATAGCAAGGAGTAATGTTAAAATCAATGATGAGACTGTCCCTGATAAAAGTGGGGCGAAGACTGTAGAACCATCCAGCGGGTTGTGACCACCCTCTTCCTGGAAGGAAGCACAGGGCTGGGAAGGTCCCAGTAACGAAGACCAGTCAAGGAAGACCATCTTGAAGGATGGGTACAATCTGGGGGGGCGGGTTAGGAGAGGATGGAGAGGAGATGTTAAAGGAGCGCCCGACGTTAGAAGACGTCATGTTGGACACGTTATGCATTCTTAGTCAGTGCCTTCACCTGGGCAAGAGGATGGGAGTTCAGGCGAGGATGGGGGCAAAGGGAAGGATACGGAAAGGAGTGGGCAGGTCTGGAAGCTAGTTAAATAATTAAAATCAACAGGACTGCATATGAGGCATGTGAGCAAGAGTTCAGGATGACATCTGGGTTTCTAGTTTGCAGAACTGCAGGGATGTTAGATTCTTCCCTTAGTATAACCCAAAGGACCCTTCTAGGCCAGTCTAGAAAGCTCTGCATGACCTGCCCACCGCCTACTCACCTCACCAGCCTCATCGTGTGCACTCTCTTCCCCCACCACCTCTGAGGCCCAGACACAACGCCCTTCTTTTCAGTTCCTTCCTACCACATGAGCCTTCCACTGCCTGAACCGCTTCTCCCATTTTCTTTCCCTACCCAACCCTTACTCATCCGGGGGGTGGGGAGGGGTCTCAGCTTAGGGCCTCGGGAAAATCTCTGTAGTTCTCCAGGTTAGCTTAGGGGTCCCAACCATACAATTCTCACAGCGTTTGAAAGCATTTTGCTCCTCGCCACTGCCATCTGTAAAAAGGCGCACCCTGAGCTCACCCCTTCGTAAGAGCTCAGTATCTGTCGACTACATTCACTCACGCCGTCGAAACAATCCCCCAAACCAGATACGCCGGGGCCTGGACTCGAACCCGCTCTTGTTCGAACCCGCTCGAACCACCAAGAGCCTAGCGGTGGAGAAAAACGAGGCCCTTCCTGTCGCCTGAGTTTCTACCGACGGCTTTCCCAGGGCGTGAATGTGGCCCAGAGCGACACGGGCTCCGCTCTCCGCCCCAGCCCCCCTGCCCGCCACCTCCCCGGCGCGGCGCGGGGCCCCGCGACCCCGGACCCCGGGAGCTGCGCCCGCTTTCCTCCAGGGCCGCGGGCCGCACTCACCTGGGCCCCGCCCACCGTCCCATGCAGCCGCAGGAGGCACATGAGCCCGGGCAAGTGCGCGGCCGAGCGGACCGGAGGATGTACCGGAGCCACGGCGCTCCCCGCGCGCGGCTGCAGCAACCCGGACACGCTCTCCAGCAGCAGCAGGCGCAGACGCGGGCCCGAGCCCACCGCCGAGAGCCCCCCGGTCCCGCCGGGAACCCCGGCCGCGGAGCCCGCCGAGGGCCCGCTGAGAACGGCTGCCGCCATCTTCACCCGGGCTCCGTGGTGGCGTGGCGCGATGACGCAAACGCACCGCGACGGGCGCCGGGTGGGGAGGGGGCGTGAGGAGGGGGCCGCGGCCCCGCGCACTGGGCGGGCGGAGGTTGGGCTCGCGGCGCGGGCTGCGAGGGAGCATGCGCGGGCAGCGGAGCGCCGCGCTCGCGGGGCGGACCACGTGGTCGGGACAAAAGGCGCCAGCGTCCCGGGCCTCCGCGGGCTGTGCCCGGGGCTCGCGGCGCCTCCGCTCTCGGCGCGGCCGGCGTCCTGGGACCCGGCCTCTCGCCTGGAGTCTGGGACGGCCGTTGGCGCCCTGCAAACGCGAATGTAAGCAGCACGCGGCATGAAGGACGAGCCGCCTCCGGTCTTCCCAGCTCCGTGCCCCAGGGGAGTGTGTGTGCTCTCCTGACCTTAGTCGGTGCACAAACACGTGAACGCAAAGTTTGTTTCACAACAGCAGGGTCTGCGCTCGACTCGTCTCACTAGGTGCGCGTCGTGGCGCCTTTACGCCGCTTTTTAAGCTGCGGGGTGCGATGAAATGGGTGCACCGTGGTCTAGTTCTGTGGCCCGATATGGTATTTCCAGCTGCTCCGGCTTTTCACTAATACACTTCCCTGAACACTCATACTTCCCTCTTTGTGCACAAGGATAATTAATAATTTGAACTGGCAAAAAAAAAAAAAAAATCCTAGTCTAAGGGCCTTTATTCCTCTCTGCTTGCTCCTCTGTCTAATCCTTCGTCAAGTCCAAAATACGTTAGCCCAGTACAACTACTTTTTTTTTATTTCTCCATCTCCGGTGCCACTGTGGTCCCAGTCACCATTCTCTCTCATCTGGCCTCTTACAATGGCCTCCTCATTGCTTCCCTCTTGGCCTTGTGTACTCCCTTTGCAAAGCAACCAAAGGGGTCTTTTCACATGTCAAGTCAGTTCTTGTCACTCCGGGCTTGAAGTCCTGCAGTGGCTCCCAAATCTGATGTGAATGAAACCCCATCTCTTCACCTGGGCCACTTGGAATCCGTGTGATCTGACCCATACCTACCTACTTCTCTGTCCTCAAAGTATACCACGAGTATCCCCAGTTTCCCTGGTTTTTTCTGATCCTTGAGCCAAACTAGCCTTCTTTCTATCCCCCAGCTAGCCCTCTGCCACCTCAGGACCTTTGCCCATGTTGCTGTTTCTGCCTAGAGAAATTTTTCTTTCATTCCCTGTGACTGATATCATCTTCCCATCCTCAAAGAGGGCTTCTTTTTAAGTAGTTCCTTTAAAGTAGTCCCTTATTATTTATAGCCCTGGGGTTTGATGTCTTATGAAGCTCTCCAACCCCCATCATCCTTTACCATGTCACCCTGCTTATCTTTTCTTAATAACTAACTCCTAACACTATCCAACATGTATTTCTTTTCTTATTGACAATCTCTTCTAGCTAAAAGACAAATCTCAGGAGAGGAGTCTTCTCCCCATCACCTAGAGCAGTGCCTGGCACATAAAAGGTGCTCAATATCTGTTGAGTGTAAATGAGAGTTGGATAAAAGAGAAAACCTACTTTTAATTTTGACGGGAACCGGCCAAATGCCCGCTAGAAAGGTTGCATTGACTTAACACCCTACCGACCATGTAAAATAGTGCCTTGTACATAATCCTAATTAATACCAGGTTTATTCGTTTGTAGGACCTCTTTGTAGATGTGGAGACTTATTCTTGATTGTGACATGTGTTGCAAGGTTGCAAGAGGCTTCTTCCAATTTGTCATTTTATTTATTTTACCCTCTTAGGCTCTTAGAAGTAAGGTGTTAACGGTACAGACCACAGGCCCTGGGCTAGACTGCTGGGTTCAATCACCAGCTTTGCCTCTTGCTAGTTGTGTGAGCCTGCAAGTTCCTTAACTGAGCCTCCATTTCTTCATTTCTTAATGTTTATTTTTTAGGGCAAGTGAGTGGGGGAGGGGCAGAGAGAGAGAATCCCAAGCTGGCCACACACTGTCAGCTGGGAGCCCAACCCCGGGCTGGAACTCACGAACCATGAGATCATGACCTGAGCCAAAATCAGGAGTCAGACCCTTAACCAACTGAGTCACCCAGGCGCCCCCTCCCCCTGGATAATTATAAGGATAATTATAAACCCTTAATGCATTGGGCTGCATTAAATGAACTGATATTTGTAAATGGCTTGGAACAATGTTTGGCATGTGGTTAAGTATTATAAAGTGCTAGCTGTTATTATTTACAGCCCTGGGGTCTGATGTGTTATGGGGCTTTTCCCAACCTCCGAGATTATAAAAATATTTTCCTATACTTTCTCCTTATACTTTTATAGTTCTATTCCATGCACTTAGATCTTTAACCCAACTGGAATTTATTTTGTGTAAGGTGTGAGATGGAGACAGAACTTTTTTCTCCCAAATGAATAGCCAACTGTCTCAACCCAATTTAGTGAATATGCCATTCTTTCCCGAATTGACTTGAAATGCTGCCCTGTGTGTCTGTATCTGGACATTCTATTCTGTTTCATTGCTTAGTATTACTGCGCCGATAACACAATTTTAATTATTGTGACATAATAAGTTACCTTAGCGGTAAGACAAATGCCTGCTCTATTCTTATTTTTTCAGAATTATCCTGGCTACACTTGCAAGTTGATTCTTCTGACTGTTTAGAATCAAGTTCCCCCAAAAAAGTCCCATTGTTATTTATTTAATTTATTTTTAGTTAATTTTATTTCTTAATTTTATTTATTTTTTAAATTTACATCCAAATTAGTCAGCATATAGTGCAACAATGATTTCAAGAGTAGATTCCCTGATGCCCCTCCCCCATTTAGCCCATTCCCCCTCCCACACCCTCCAGTAACCCTCTGTTTGTTCTCCATATTTATGAGTCTCTTATGTTTTGTTCCCCTCCCTGTTTTTATATTATTTTTGTTTCCCTTCCCTTATGTTCATCTGTTTTGTCTCTTAAAGTCCTCACATGAGTGCAGTCATATGATTTTTGTCTTTCTCTGACTAATTTCACTTAGCATAATACTCTCCAGTTCCAGCCATGTAGTTGCAAATGGCAAGATTTCCTTCTTTTTGATTGCTGAGTAATATTCCATAGATATACACACATATATATACACCACCTCTTCTTTATCAATTCATCCATCGATGGACATTTGGGCTCTTTCCATACTTTGGCTATTGTCGATAGGGCTGCTAGAAACATGGGGCTGCATGTGTCCCTTCGAAACAGCACGCCTGGATCCCGTGGATAGATGCCTAGTAGTGCAGTTGCTGGGTCGTAGGGTAGTTCTGCTTTTAGTTTTTTGAGGAGTCTCCATACTGTTTTCCAGAGTGGCTGCACCAGCTTGCATTCCCATTATTTATTTATTTTTAAAGTCTAATCAGGTGCAGTAGTGAGAAAGGGTTGGGGGGAGGGAGTCAAATGAGGAGTTCGATCAGACTGGGAACAATCGCTTGAGATAAGTCACGACCTTGGGACCAGCCTCCCACTGCTATTTTCATATGGTGTTAAATCTAAGGACAACTTGTAAAGAAATGACATCTTTATACTGATGGTTTTTCCCATCATTATAAAGTAAAATGGTGTATCTTTTTCATTCTTTCTAGTCTTCTTTAGTATCTTTCTGAAATTTTCTTTATATTAGTATCTCTTTTTTTTAATTTTTTTTAACATTTATTTATTTTTGAGACAGAGAGAGACAGAGCATGAACGGGGGAGGGGCAGAGAGAGAGGGAGACACAGAATCGGAAGCAGGCTCCAGGCTCTGAGCCGTCAGCCCAGAGCCCGACGCGGGGCTCGAACTCACGGACCGTGAGATCGTGACCTGAGCTGAAGTCGGCTGCTTAACCGACTGAGCCACCCAGGCGCCCCTATATTAGTATCTTTTAATGCAGTCGCGTTCGTGCCATAAGAGCACTACCCTTCAGTTCCAAAATCACTTTAGAGAGGTAGCAATATAGGTCTCATTACCTTCTGGTCATGACCCTTTGACAAAAGTGATTCGTGAGTCTAAATTTTTTTTTTAATTTTTTAAAATTTTTTTTTAATTTTTGAGACAGAGACAGAGCACGAGCAGGGGAGGAGCAGAGAGACAGGGAGACACAGAATCCGAAGCAGGCTCCAGGCTCTGAGCTGTCCGCACAGAGCCCGGTGCGGGACTCAAACTCACGGAGTGTGAGATCATGACCTGAGCCGAAGGCACCCTGTGATTTGTGAGTCTAAAAGAAGTGTCTGATCTACAGCTTGAAAGGTGTGAAAAGCGAGCTTAGAAGGTGGTGATGGAACTGAGAGCCTGTGTTTGAACCTTAGAGGTGATCTCGGAAACTGTGGTGTTGTGCATATTACTTTTTGTCACATCGAAAACGGAGGGGGGAGTGTGAAGTTAGTTCACCTGGCTGGGAAGGACAGGGGGAGAATGGGAAAAGAGATGGAAGGAAGAAGGAGAAATACACGAGCCCCTTAAGTCCAGAAATGTCAGGAATCTACCATCACACCCCCCCCGCCCCCCCCCCCACCCCTCAACTTCACCCCCAGCCCCCCCCCCCCCCCCCCCCCCCCCGTCTCTAGAAATGACCCTCGGCCCAGCCCCTCCTCCCTTTCACTCCATCATTCACCATCTCTTGACTAGTTTTAGTCTAGACAACCCTGCCCCGCTCTCTCCATCCTCCACCCTGCCCGGAATTATCCTCCTAAAGGAGAAGTCTCATCATGTCAGTCTTTCGCTTGAAAAAAACCACCACTGGATCCATGTGTCCTCCCCCACCCCGCCTCCTCCAGGGAGGACCTCAGTCTCGTTCCTTCACCGGCTCTGCAGAATCCTTCACACTCTGTTCCAGTCGCTCTCCTCCTATCGACCCCCACAAACACTTCAGAACAGGACGTGCCTTGCCTTTCCCTGGGGGAGCACCCTTTCTGCCCACCCGTCAGAAAGATTGTCCTCAAATGTCTCCTCCTTCGGACAGCATACAGTCCCCTCCGTCCCTGCCCCAGTCAAGCGCTGGCAGGCGCTGTGTCTTCTGAGTCATACCTCTTTTCTCGTATTCTTGGGATCATGATGCCTGTTTATGGGTCTCCCGAACTGTACTAGGGAAGCGGGGGCCATGTTAACTCGTGTCTGTGTCCCCATCGCCCAGCACGGTGACTAGCACATTACAGGCACGGATGGACGCACGGATGCTCGCTGCAAAGACTGCAGATGGAAAGGCCTGGGTGGTCAGAGAAATTAGGCAAAGGAACCCCGCGAAGACCAAAGACGGACACCAGAGGGCGCTGACACACCACGACCGAGAGGCGGGAGGGCGGGCCAAGGCTGCGAGCACGCGCGAGCGGCGCGCGCTGAAGCGAGCATCACGCAACTGGAACCGCTCACCCACGTGTGCGTCCCCGAGCCCTCCTTCCCAGACTGTGCCGGCGCCCGCTCCTCCGCCCCCGCCGCCTCCCTCGCCTCCGCCGCCGCCGAGAAAGCAAACAAAGGGGAGGGGACCCCCGCCGCGTCCTGGACGCGGGGAGCCAATCAGCGGGCTCTAAGCTCCCGGCAGGCGGGCGCCGTCGTTCCAGGGGGCCCAATCGTTCCCAAGCGGGTGCGGAGGGGCGGAGAGATGGGCGGGCAGAGCGGGGAGCAGGGACCGCGCGCGCGGGAGGGACCCCCGCCCCTTCCTACCGCTCGGGACGGCGGGAGGGGCTGCGGAGGGGCGGGCGCGGGGGCGGAGCCAATCAGCGCGCGGGTCTGAGCGGAGTGGGCGGGCGGCGGCGCGGCGCTCGCGAGCCGGGCTGACGCATCTGGCCGCGGTTCCCCGGACCCGGAGGGGGGCCGGAGGGGCGGGGGGGGGGGGGGGGGAAGGAGAAAGAGCCGCGCGTGCGCAGTGGCGCGGGGAGGAGCGGGGACCTGGCAGCAGGGCTGCGAGGCTGCGAGCGAGCCGCGGACCGGGCAGGCGGCGGGCGCGCGCACCATGGGGGAGAAACCGGGCACCAGGTAAGGGAGGTGGGGCCACGCGGCGGGACGTGGGCGGCGGCTCGGAGCTGGTGCCGGGACGGTCCCCAGACAAGGACACCCGGGAGAGAATCCGGGGGCCGGACGCCTGGGTCCCTAGGGGGCAGCCATCCGGGGCCGCACGCCCAGGTCCTCGAGGATAACGAGGGGGACGCATGCCGGGCCCCTGTGCAGAAAGCGAGGGCTGAAGGGGACCAGGAAACCGGCGCCTGGGTTCTCGCAGGGATGTGGGGGCCGAGCGACTGGGCTCTCCGGTGCGGGCTGCGATGCAGGGGCGGAGGAAGGAGCAGGTGGCCAGCCCAGAGGGGTCGGGTATGGGAAGGCTGGATGCCGGGAGGGGATCCCCCCTCCCCAGACTCGTCCCGAGCTGCTGGAAAGCCTCCTGTCCAATGCCCCACGGGCAGTCGGGCTGTCCCAAGGGCCAGGTGGCTCTGCTTCCAAACTTCTGCCTTACCCCAGGTTGCCAGGAGCAACAGCTTCATCTTGGGGGAGCGGAGTGCATGACGACCCTCCCCGCTTCTGGGCCTCACTCCTCTTCCCGGAGGTGAGGGAAGCCAGTATCTGCCCTGGGCACGCCATCCACTCCCCGGATGTTTTCTGTGCAATCGAGGCTCCTTCCTTCCACTGATACCCCGAGTTCTCTTTTTTGGTCTCTAGCAAAATCCACTTCCTGTTGTGGCCCAGCACCCCCAAGGGGGCAGTGGGTGAATGCCTGAGTCCCTGGGGAGCAGGAGGAAAAGAGGAGAAGATTGGGGCTGTGTGCCTCTGTCCAGAAGGGATCGGGAACAGGGCCCTGGTACCGGGCTGTCACTTGTTCCGCCAAAGATGATCATAGGAGCCCCGCCGCTCCCCAGCCACAGAGTAGGAGAACCCAGGCTTCTGAGCAGCAAGTCGAGCAGTAGTGGAGAGAGATGACCAGAGGGAGGCCTGATGTCCCGGATCAGGGCTCAAACACCCCCCGGAGAAAGGGGAAGTCACTGACTTGAGGGAGGCCCCCAATTTCCGTTATGTGGTTCAGGGAGGGGAATGGATGGACCAGAGGGGGGACTGCTGACTTGGCACAATTCCCGCCACCCCCATCCAGTTCTGGGCCACAGGAAATGGAGAGAACATCTGCTTCTGCGGGCCCCCTCCGGTCACCCCCATGATCTGCCTCCTTGGCCAGCCTCAGTGTGCACGTGCTGTGCCTCCCTAGCCCGGGCTCCAAAGGGCAGGTGCCCAGCAGCCGCTCCGGGGCAATTACCTCAAACCACAGCCCGGTGGCTTTCCTCCTAATAGGGAGAAACACCGGGACAAGGAGGAAAACTAGAAGCAAAGGGGAGGGAGAGCTGGATACCACGGCAGTCAGCCCCCAGGTTGGGTCAAGAGGTGGTGCTTTATTCTAGCTGCCACCGTATCAGCGCTTACTCTCCCTAATTGCATGGGGATACCCAGGGACTTCCATACCCTTTGCCTTATGGCCTTTGGATATCTTGACCTTCTGGGAAGAAGGGGGAAGTGAAGTTGTAAGAGCAAAACTAGGTGGGGAGAAGGCAGGGTTGGAGGAAGGATGGGCAGGTTGGCAGGACATCCGAGGACCCTTCCAGGGATCGCGGCTGAGCGGATTGGGATAAGTGATGTCAGGCCCGCAAGTGGCCAGAGCACAGGGGTCTCTGGACACCTACCTACCCTCTCAGCAACGGGTAGAGTCCGGGCTTCGAGCGTTTCAGCTCTGGGAAGCGAGAATCCCCCTCAACTCAAGGAACTTAAGCCCAACTGCAGAGACAGGAGAGTGTAACGGCTTACTGACAAAGAGCATGGGCTCAGAGCCAGACTGCCTCTGATTCATCTGAATCCCACCATTTACTTGCTCTGGGGCCTTAGGCAAAATCCTTCCCCTCTCCTGTGCCCTCGTTTTCCTCACCTGTGAAATAGAACTATTAGGCCGTCCATCGTTGGGTTGCTAAGACTATTAAATGAGATAACACATGCCCCCGCTAAATGTCAGCCCGCACCATCATCTATCTTCATGGTCCGGCGGGCATTGTGCTGGGGATGCCCGACTGGATGAGGTCTGTGACGTCCACGGTCTACCTAGTGACACACGGTCCACGGCTAACTGCCCGGACACGCTATCACAAGTTTTACCACCAGTGAAACATCAAGTGTGACGGGAACCCCCTGAAAAAAGGGGGGTAACGGGAGTCCGGGCTGGCTCTGCCTTCTGGAGGAGGTGATATCTGGGCTCGGCCTTCAAAGACAAGTGAGCTTTGAGGCTGCTGAGATCAGGGATGGGGAACCCTTGGAGGTTAACAGAGTAGGGCCGCGCTTAAGTAGAGCCTCCAGGTAGAAACCATTTCAGGAGCGAAAGCCAGGGCCACTGCCCTCCAGGTACTCTGGCTGTCTTCGGAGCCCAGAGAAGACAGGTGGAGGGTTCGGTCTTAGACCGACACAACTACCGCCTGCCTATTCGGGTCCCTCCGGGGGATGTCCTCTGGGAAGAGTCTGGGTGGTTTCTGGGCAACCAGTGACTACTGACTGCCACAGGAGGGGACCTAGAGTGAGAGTGCACGGAGGAGGGGGGCCCGGGAACATTAAGGACCTATGGCCGCCCTTCTGGTGAGAAGTGGGAGGGGTAGGGCTGGCAAAGCCCGGAAGCCTCCGGGCTGAATCCTGGGGGCGGGCGAACCCTGCTTCTCAGGCCGGCTCGGGAGGTCCCTGCCGAGTCTGACGGAGGCAGTGGGGCTTCCCTTTCTGTTTTGTTAGGGTCTTCAAGAAGTCGAGCCCTAACTGCAAGGTGAGTCGGTTTGCCATGCTGCTTCTCCTCCCAGCCCTCTGTGGGCCCGAGCAAGGCCCGGCCCGCGCCTAGATGATCCCCAACCTCTAGCCCCCACTTCCTGTGACAGCTGAGAGCCCACTTCCTTCCCTCCTGAAGCCCCTTGCCGCCGCAAAGGCTGCTCGCCCCTGCACTCAGCCATGGGCTGGGTGGGGACCGGCCTGAGGCCAGATGAAGGGGGAGGAGCCCCAAGCCCCAGCTGTGACCCTCTTAGGAGCCGAGCTCAGGGTGCCTGGGGTGGGAACAGTTGGCACCCCCCAGGCTATGACCTGTGTATCCCAGAGGAGTGACACCACAGCCTGCTTTCTAACTGGCTGCCTGGGGCAAGTCCTCCCCAAGCCCCACCATCCCACCCCACATACACACACACACACACACACACACACACACACACACACGCATGCACACACACACACACACACACACACTTGCTTGACTTGTGGGGCAGAGGTGTGACAAAAGCCTCAAGGTTGGGTAGTCTGGGAAACCCCACTGTTGTCCCCTGCTCTGAAGGAAACCCGGGGGGACACCCCAGCCTGGGGAGGCCACGGGCAGGACGGCCCCTCCAGGGTTCTGCTGCCCTGTACCCACCTGCCCTGTCTTCCCTGTGTCCCTTCTGCATCCTCAGCTCACCGTGTACTTGGGCAAGCGGGACTTTGTAGACCACCTGGACAGAGTGGACCCTGTAGGTAAGTGTGCCCACATCCCCCAAGAGGGGAAGAAGTCCCCGGGGCCGAGGGATGGAGGAGAGGCCCTGACAGGAAATGAGCTCATGCAGCGGCGTCCCTTTCCCAGATGGCGTGGTGCTCGTGGACCCTGACTACTTGAAGGACCGCAAAGGTACCGGCCGAGGGGAGGTCGGGGCGGCAGAGGAGGACGGGGCCCCAGAAAGAGGCCGGAGAAGGCAGTGGGAGTGGGATTCGGGCAGGTTTCGCGCTGCCCAGGAAGGAGCCGCTGCGGCTAGGTGCTGGGGGGCTGGGGAAGGGGGGGGGTCCTGACCGCTCCGCCCGGCCCTCCCTCGCCAGTGTTCGTGACCCTCACCTGCGCCTTCCGCTATGGCCGCGAGGACCTGGACGTGCTGGGCCTGTCCTTCCGCAAAGACCTGTTCGTCGCCACCTACCAGGCCTTCCCCCCCATGCCCAACCCGCCCCGGCCCCCCACCCGCCTTCAGGACCGGCTGCTGAGGAAGCTGGGCCAGCACGCCCACCCCTTTTTTTTCACAGTGAGGACGCCCCTCACCCTCTGCAGGGCAAGGGGTCTGGGACTGAGGTGGGGGGAGGGGGTGGCCAGGCGCCTGTCAGGTGCAGATCTGGAAGAAGGGTGGGAGGGGGAGCAGACCCACCTCCCTCCCTCTGCCTGCCTTCAGGAAGCCCTTGTCTCTGTCTCCTCCCAGGGGCCCCTTCCTTCTTACCTTCTCACCCCCCGGCCTCCTCCAGCCTCTGAGCTGAGACTGGGAGAGAGATTTGGGGGCTCTCTGGGAGAACTGAAGCCTCCCCTTTCCTCTGCCGCAGATCCCCCAGAACCTGCCCTGCTCCGTCACGCTGCAGCCGGGCCCAGAGGACACGGGGAAGGTGCGGCAGGAAGGGCTCTGAGGGCTCCCGGGGCAGACCAGGGCCCAGTAGGAGCCCGGGGCACACCCGAGAGGGGGGCTGTCAGGGAGGAGCGGGGTGGGAACCGTCCCCAGTGGAAATACGGTGTGTGGGGGAGGGTCACCGCTCGCGTGTGACTCGGGAGCCGCACGCCCACGGGGAGTACGGGGGCTCACTCGGCCAGGTACTGGGCTTTTAGCAGAGGCGGGGGGACGGAGCCCCAGGCCCCACACTCCTCAGACTGTGATGAGGCAAGAGTCCCTGATGAAGACGAGGGAAGGAAGGGCGTGGTGGCAGAGGGGACCTTGTGTAAGACGTGACCTTTTCTCCTCCTCCTGAGGCCTGTGGAGTAGACTTTGAGATTCGAGCCTTCTGTGCCAAATCGCTAGAAGAGAAAAGCCACAAAAGGTGAGGGAACCGAGCCCCTGTATGGTTTGATCGCGTCCTCCCCTCTCCCAGGAGCCCCAGGCCCGTGGGGGGGGGGGGCGGGGGGGGCGGTCTGGGTGTCTGAGGCCCGGCCCCTCCCACCCCTCCTCCCCACCCCCAGGAACTCTGTGCGGCTGGTGATCCGAAAGGTGCAATTTGCCCCAGAGAAACCCGGCCCCCAGCCCTCAGCAGAAACCACACGCCACTTCCTCATGTCTGACCGGTCCCTGCACCTCGAGGCTTCCCTGGACAAGGAGGTGGGGTGCAGGAGGGTGACGCAGGTGCTACAGTGCAGAGGGATCCCCGGGGGAGGGCTGGAGCCGCTTGTCCGGGCAGCACGTCCACCGGGCTTGGGCCTGGGTTTAGAGGAAGAGGGAGCCACGTGTCTGCGTGGGGGGAGGGGGGCACGCTAACAACAGGGACCCGCAAAAATCGACCGCATCCCCTCAAAAGCTGTACTACCACGGGGAGCCCCTGAACGTCAACGTCCACGTCACCAACAACTCCACCAAGACCATCAAGAAGATCAAAGTCTCTGGTAGGAGGTGGGGGATTGAAGGGGGTCTCGGGGGAGCGATTTTCAGCCCCAGGACATACCCTGACGTGAGAGGCCCAGCCGGGGGGCGGCGGGGGGCCGGCCGGTGGTCCGAGTGCGGCGGGCGGCAGTCTGCGCCCCCTGCTCAGCCGCTGACCCCCCACACCCCACAGTGAGACAGTATGCCGACATCTGCCTCTTCAGCACCGCCCAGTACAAGTGTCCTGTGGCTCAGATCGAACAAGAGTGAGTATCAGAATGGCCTCGGGCCCCGCCTCAGAGCAGAACAGCAGGCCCCGGAGGGTGTGAGGTGGGGATGGCATTGTCCCCAACTGTCTCCACCTACGGGGGCCTTCCCTCCGCAGGCTGGTGGCTCTGAGCCGTTCGTTTCCTTGGGCGGGTTGAGCTGTGCCCAAAGGGAGAAGGGCTGGCGTGGGGTCGAAGCCCCCGGGGGTGGGAGCGACCTCGTCACCTGGCCCGGCCCCTCCTGGAGCCTCGTCCTCTCGCCCCCACTCCCCAGTGACCAGGTGTCGCCCAGCTCCACGTTCTGCAAGGTATACACCATCACCCCGCTGCTCAGCGACAACCGGGAGAAGCGGGGTCTTGCCCTGGACGGGAAGCTCAAACACGAGGACACCAACCTGGCTTCCAGCACCATGTGAGGGGGGCGGGGTGGGGGCAGGGGTTTGTCCTGCAGACCAGGAGCCACCGGCGCGGTCAGTGCCGGCTGCGCCTCGGGCTCTGTCCTGGGAGCCAGGGCTGTGTCCGGGCACAGGACAGACCGGAGATGCTAGGCAGGGCGGGCGGGCAGATCGGAGACCGGCGTTGAGAAAAAGCAAGGCAGAGAAGACAGACATAAGGCAGGGGTGTGGGCAGGGGGGGTGTTAACTTTAAGCAGGGTGGCTGGGGAAGCCATAACCCTGATGTGAATTCGGTAAGGACCCAGAGGCATAGGAGACGTGCCTACGCAAGGAAGGGGTGTTCCGGGCAGAGGGAGCGGCAGGCCCACTCCAAGGTGGCCCGGGCCCGGTCTGTGGGAGGAAGCGAGAGGGAGGGGCTGTGGCACCTCTGGGCGGGGGCAGCCCCCAACGGCCACAGCTTCGCAGAGTCAGGGCTGGGTCTGTCCCCCCCCCCCCCCCCCGCGCTGGCGCCCGTGTGCGAGGGCACACTGCATGAGCACACACAGCGGGCCAGAGGCCAGCGTGGTGACAGCGAACCACAGGACAGGGGTCGGGGTGGGGTCAGGGTAACAGAACTAGACAGCGCGGACTGTCAGGTCACAAGGACTTCAGCTTTTGCTGCGAACGATGAGAAGCCACCAGAGGGTTCTGTGCAGAGGGGTGCCCGGCCGTGAGGACAGCACAGCCCTGGCGGCTAGCGCCCGGACACTGATGGGAGCCCGCGGGGGAGACCTCGGGGCGCAGGGGTGCGGGGGGCCGTGGTCTAGCTCCTCCCCCTGATTGCAGCGTGAAGGAGGGCGCCAACAAGGAGGTGCTGGGAATCCTGGTGTCCTACAGGGTCAAGGTGAAGCTGGTGGTGGCTCGTGGCGGGTGAGTGTGGCGGGGCAGCGCGGGGTCGCACTGTTTCCCGGGCGTGGCCGTGCTGGCCCCTCATGCTGTGTCTCCCCCCCGCCCCCCGCCACAACCCAGGGATGTCTCTGTGGAGCTGCCTTTTGTCCTCATGCACCCCAAGCCCCACGATCACATCACCCTCCCCAGGCCCCAGACAGGTGAGTATGCCACCCACCCCGAGCCCCCAAAGGGACGGCCTGAAGCCAGGCCGGTGGAGAAAAGCTGGCCCTTCCAGCACCCACCCGCCCGCCCCCTCTCCTCACCTCAGCTGCTCCTGAGACAGACGCCCCCGTGGACACCAACCTCATTGAATTCGACACCAAGTAAGAGACCCTCCCCTGCCTTCCTAGTCTGAGCCCTTTGGACAGGGACTCCGGGACTCCCAGACCTGCCCTCTCCCCACGGTCCCCTGTGGGGGCGGGCGAGGGCTGAAACATCACCTCCCCGGGGCCTAGCCTTCCGTGGGAGGCTGCCTGCCACCGTCCCTTCTTTGTCCCTTCTCGCCCACACGCCCAGTCCTGTTGCTGCTGGGGCCCCCCTGTCTCTGGGAGGGCGGCGGGGGCACCGAGAAGAGGGTCTCGAGCCCTCACCTCACCCCTGCTTCCCACCGTCAAGCTACGCCACAGACGACGACATCGTGTTCGAGGACTTCGCCCGCCTGCGGCTGAAGGGGATGAAGGACGAGGATTACGAGGACCAGTTCTGCTAGAGGGGGTGGAGGGGGCGGGGCCGGAGGGGGAGGGTCCCAGCCCGGCCGCCCTCCCTGCGCTCAGCACCAAGTCCTTGGCGGACCCCTCCGTCCTCCCTCGCCTGTGGCTCCCGGACACGCACTGGACCCTTCTCTTGTTGACCGTGGGCATTACTTGTTTGACCCCAGCTGTGCCTCCACAGCCCCCCCAGCGGGTGGCTCAAACCTGCATCTTCTGGAGGGGGTCCTGGAAAGGGGGATGACAGTAGGGAGAAGGGGAGAGAGCTCCCACATCCGACATCCTCCCTCCCCCCCCCCCCCCCCCACACACACACTCTGCCTCCTTCTCCTTCACGAGGAGACCCTGGGGTGGGGGGCAAGGCCACTTCTTTGTTTCTGAGCATAAAGAAGAAAATAAACGTTTTAATAGGCGCGAGTGTATGTGCTTTCTGTGCAGCTGGTGAGGACACACAGGTGCTCGTCTGTGACTTGTGCTCGTGGCCGAGCACCCAGCCAGCCTCTCCTGTGTCCCGGCACAGTGCCGGGCACAAGGCTTGTCAACAAACGTCCCATCGAATGGGCTGTGACTGTGTTCCAAGGGCAACACAGAAACTGACTCGGTCAGTCCAGACTCACAGGTACCGTTTGGTAAAGCCACGAAATACACTTAGTCATTTGTAGGGGAAATAGAAACTCACTTCCTGGGACGCCTGGGTGGCTCAGTCGGTCGAGCGTGACTCTTGATTTCAGCTCAGGTCATGATCACAGGGTCGTGGGGTCGAGCCCCATGTTGGGCTTGGAGCCTGCTTAAGATTCTCTCCCTCTGCCCCTCTTCCCTGCTCACTTGCTCTCTCTAAAATGAAATAAAATTTGGGGCGCCTGGGTGGCTCAGTCAGTTTAGCATCCGATTTCAGCTCAGGTCGGGATCTCACAGCTCATGGGTTCGAGCCCTGCATTGGGCTCTGTGCTGACAGCTCAGAGCCTGGAGCCTGCTTTGGATTCTGGGTCTCCCTCTCTCTGCCCTTCCCCCACTCATGCGCTCTCTCTCCGTCTCTCTCTCTCTCTCAAATAAACATTTAAAAAATTTTAGTGAAATAAAATTAAAAAAAAAAAAAAACCTCACTTCCCTGTAGACCAGCCACCCTTGGGAGTTGGGCGGACAGACGCTTCCCTATCGCCGCTGACACATGTGACCGTGCAGTGACCTGCTGTGACAGTGTGTCCATCTCCACTGCTGTGTGACTGCTCACCCACTCTGTTCCTGGGGCTTGGTGGGAGCCCCCCCGCCCTGGCCTCACCGGACATCCCGCGGGGCCTGCCTGGCCACCCTCATTCTAACCCAGAAGCCAAGGTTTGGGCGGCCGGCGGGGGTCACCACTGTGGGCAGGTCCCAGAGGCAGCCCCCTGGTGCTCATCAGGCACTCCCTGAGGCTTGGCCACTGTCCCAGGCTGGGCGGCGGGGACTGAGCGCCACCCCACTGGCGTGCCTCACCTCCGTCACCCACTCTGTCGCCCACCCGTCCTCCCCTTTTTCTCTTAAGGCCCAATCATCCGTTCCATGAACGAGATCTTGGCGTTAAGTCCCTATTAGGTGCCGGGCCTAGGAGAGGGGCGTGGCAGGGACCAAAGCAAACACGAAACCACTCCCTAGTTATTTGATGACAGCATGTGTGCTACCAAGGAGCAGCACAGGAGCCACGAGAACGCGCGACAGGGAGTTCTGACCCAGGCTGGGGTCTGGGGAAGACTCCCCGGAGGAAGTGACCTTTGAGCAGGGAACCCGCGGGAGAAGAGGGGCCGGAGCATCCCGGGCACCGAGTGAGAGCGCGGGGACAGGGCACGTTCCAGGCACTAAAAGAGGCCAGAGGGACTGAGGGACAGAGATGGCCAAGGGCAGAGTAGTTCCAGATGGGGCTGGGGGGCCGGCGGGGCAGCTCACACAGGCCTCTAGCCTACGGCTCACCGCCTCACGTCAGACCACCGTTTACCCACAGGTCTGAGTCCTGTCAAAACGCCAGTGACCTCGTGCGCCCCTCTGCAGAGGCCGCCGCCCCGCCCACCCTGGCCTTTTGTCACAGAGGAGGAATGCTGGCAACCCACGGACCTCTCGATCTTCTCAGGGGGATCGGGCCCTCTGGGAGGCACAATGAAAACGTGCCCCAGCCTCTCCCTTCCCAGACTCTGGTTCGGCAGGTCCCAGGAGGAACCCACCAGTGTGGATTTGGGGAACTGACACACGATTTGAGAAACAGTGTCTTTTTTTTTTTAAGCTTTTTATGTTTTTTAATGTTTTTAAAAAGGAAAAAGGGGCACATGATTTAAACAAACAAACATCAGAACCGTATGCGACGCTAAACAGTGAAGAGAAGGCTCCCTCCCGTCCTGATCCCCAGCCAACCCCTTCCTCGTTCCCAGAGGAATCACTATCGCCCATTCCTTGGTTATTCTTCCGAAGATGCTGTTCAGACTCAGTCACACCTGTCTGAGTGAAATACATATTTTGCACTGTTTTGAACGGACGGCAGCATACCGTGAGCCCTTTTCTACACCTGCCTTTTTCCCTGGTGGTGAGGCGGGGAGAGCATTCCTTTCTGCAGCGATACATATAGATCTCCCTCATTCTTTTTTTTTTTTTTAATGTTTATTTGTTTTCAAGACACAGAGGGAGACAGAGCACGAGTGGGGGAGGGGCAGAGAGAGAGGGAGACACAGAATCCGAAGCAGGCTCCAGGCTCCGAGCTGTCGGCACAGAGCCCGACGGAGGGGTTCGAACCCACAGAGTGCGAGATCATGACCCGAGCCGAAGTCAGACGCTCAACCGACTGAGCCACCCAGGCGGCCCAGGACAACTTCTTAAAAGCAGACTTGCTGGGTCAAAGAAGGTGAGCGTCTTTTGGATTCTACCAACCAAGCAGGTGAGAGACATGGTATCATCTGAGTTTTAATTTGCATTTGTTTGATGATGAGTGAGGATAAAACCCAATTTATTGGGGCACTTCATTTTTAATGTACCCTCAGGGCTCTTCTATACTAAAAAAATAGAGCCTTGGTCATATATCTTGTGAATATTTTTCCCGATTTGTCATTATCTTTTGAATTTGTTTCTAGGGTTTGTTTGTTGTTGTTGTTGTTGTTGTTGTTGTTTTTGGCGGGGGGGATTTTTTTTTTTTTTTTACTATGGTAAAATTCATATAACATAAAATTAACCATTGTAAAGTATACAGTTCGGTGGCATTTAGTGCACTCACAATGTTGTGGAGTCATTCAAAGTATTTTGCTTCTGATATTTTATTTTTATTTGAGTGAGAGAGAGAGAGCGAGCAAGCAGGGGAGAGGGGCAGAGGCAGAGAGAATCCACACTCAGCGCGGAGCCCGACACGGGGCTCAATCCCAGGCCCCTGGGATCGTGACCTGAGCCCAGATCAAGAGCCGGATGCTCAACCAACTGAGCCACCCAGGTACCCCTGCTTCTGACATTTTTAATAATTCACTTCTTAATGGCTTCTTGGGTTTTTTTGTCGCAAAGCTCTTGGCCCTTCTGCTCCCTTGCAATTGGAGCTTTTCTTTCCAGATTGAACTTGGAGCCCACGATACCAACCGGATCTCATCAGCACCCTCAACCTCTTTCAAACACCTGCTCTCAACACCCGCCGCCACCCAGCCCCCGGCTCTGTCCACCCACCACCCTGAGCGCCCCGCTCCAACACAGGGCCAGGGAGCGCTGCCAGAGAAAAATCACACAACCACACGCATTCATTCATTCACTCATTCATTCAACAGACGCTTTTTAACACATGCTACGTACCAACACTGCGGGGCACTGGGTACACATTTGGGGCCACTGCCAGTTTATGGTCTCTCACCTCGGCCGGGCCCTCAATTCCTGATGACCCTTCACCCCTCTCCGTGTTCCTGGTCACCTCCCTCTCGGGCTCGAGTCCCACTCACTACATTCCAAACCTTCCTCACGCTCATAGCGAACAACCTTCGGTTGTTCACGGAGATGAGGCTAACAGGAACGAATGATTTCAATTTCCCGCCTCCTCCCCACGAACACGGACATCGATCCCGATTCTCTGTACAGCCGAGGTCAAGCTGCCTTCTCCCGTCCAAAGCTCACCCCTCCCCCTGTGCTCAGATCTCTCCCCTCCCAAGTCGTCTGAGACCCTGATTCATCAAACCACGCCCCCCCCCCCAACTTCAACCGCTGCCCCTCTTTACTGGTTCTTCCTCCAAGGTCCGTAAACCCTCGCAAGTCGCTTCTATTCAAGGGAGGAAGGACACCGGAGAAAAGACACTCTTCCACACGAAGCAAATCCCTAGTCATTTCCTCCTTACCATCTCACTTTTACTGCGCTGTTATGTGCCAAGTTATATGTGCACACAGCTTAGGAAGTCGGGTGCAACAAGGCCTATACCCCTTCCCTCTCCGGCTCCTTTCTCCTCACGGGCAACCGCTTGCACCCCCTTCGGATGTTTCTTTCGGTATTCACCTCCAGATCTCCAAACAATGTGCTTCCGTTGCTACTTCTTGATTTGTAAGCATCCCCTACCGGCGTCCCAGCACACGAGGTGAAGACTGAGCTCCTGTCTGCCCCCCCCCCCCCCCGCCAGGGAACCCTCGCCATCTTGCCCGGGCATCCCATACTCCGGGGGGGTGGTTGGGTCAATACTCAATATTTCCATTGTTATGCTCACACATCCGTCATCTACAGTTGTCACGCGCGGGATATCGATGATCTCTCTCTTCTTGTTTCCCCTGAATAACTATCATTTCAAGCATCTGCTTTTTCTCTGAATTCATCACTAAGGCTGCCCTGTACTCTCCCCCCAAAAGTCCATATATCCTCTCAGGACGTGCAAAACAAAACAGACGCTTGTCTCTTCCGCCTCCATGAAGACAGCCTTCCAGAAGCCTCCTTCACCTGCTCCGGGCTGAGCGGGCCATTCTCCATGCCCGTCACCCCGGACTTCCCCTCAGCTGGTGTTCCTGTTTGCGCCTCTCCAGTGTTGAAGGCCTTCCCCACGACCTGGATCCCGTGTCTTCCTCTTCCACGTCTTCTTCTAAATACCTCCTGAGAAAGGGAACTGGGTAGAGAACTTTGAGACCTTAAGGTCTTTATTCCATCTTCGTTCTGGCTGTTGTGAGGCCCACGACTCCCCTAACATGTTCGAGAACGGTAGCTGGCCACCTGGGGAAGGACTGGATTTCCTAGCATCCAGGAGCCGGGTGAGGCCATCTGACTGTCTTCTTCAGTGGAATGTGAGTAGAAACGATCCGGGCTACTTCCTAGTCAGACCTCGGAGCCAGGTGCACCCCCCTCCCCACTTCTCCTTGCCCCTCGCTGCCGGCTACGACCCAGGGACATCAGCAGCCCAGTTGTGACAGGGCAGATGGCGATGCCCCAGAGCAGCAGGGCTCCTCGGACGTCACTGTGCACACACATCCCCTGAGCACCTTCAAACACAGATACTGATTCTGAAGTTCTGTGGTTGGGGAGGGGCGGGGGGAGGGTGCCCGGGCGGCTCAGTCAGTTGAGTGTCCAACTCTTGGTTTTGACTCAAGTCGTGATTTCACGGTTTGTGGGTTCGAGCCCCGCCTCGGGCTCTGTGCTGGTGATGCAGAGCCTGCTTGGGATTCTCTCTCTCTCCCTGTCTCCCTCTCAAAATAAGTAAATAAACTTACCAAAAAAAAAAAAAAAATGGGGGGGGGGCGCCTGGGTGGCTCAGTCGGTTGAGCATCTCACTTTGGCTCAGGTGATGATCTCACGGTCCATGAGTTCAAGCCCCACGTCAGGCTCTGTGCTGACAGCTCGGAGCCTGGAGCCTGCTTCGGATTCTGTGCTCCCTCTCTCTCTGCCCCTCCCCTGCTCACACTGTCTCTCAAAACAAAACAAAACAAAACAAAACAAAACAAAACAAAACTCTGTGGTTGGGCCTGAGATCTGCATTCCTAACAACACCATCAGCACTGCTGGCCTGCAGACCACACTGTGGGATACACAGTGGCAGAGTTGCAGGGCTGGCCTTGATCTTCGGATGATCCGTGGAGTGTGCTGAACTACCCACGCCTGGACCGTTCTCTGGGGAAAAAGGAAGTTCTGTTTTGTTGTGTCATTGCATTCTTAGCCTCTATCCTAGCGCAGCTGGAGGACAGAATCCCAGATCAGAACAGCTCAGTACATAAACCTTCACTTATTTTCACTTTCCTTGTTTTGTTTTATTTTTTTTTAAGTTTTTTTTTTTTTTTTTTTACACTTGTCCATTTAAGTAATCTCTACACCCAACATGGGGCTCAAACTCTCTACCCAGAGATCAAGAGTCGTGCACTCTTCCAAATGAGCCAGGCAGGCGCCCCTGATCTTGTTTTTCAATACAACTGTGCCCTGGGCGCCTTCCAGAACCAAAGACCCTCTGTTTCCATCTTCAACAAAGAAACCTCCAGTAACGGGATGGGGCTGAGTAGCTGCAGAGATGTATGCAGTAAGGAAACGACGGGGCACGAGGTGGGGGTGGGGGTCCTAACTACCTCAAATAACCCGCTTCACTTTAGTATCACCTCTATCCCAGTTGTACATGATGATACCATTAATTTAAGAGTGAATCAAGTTGCAGGGCGCCTGGATGGCTCAGTCGGTAAAGCGTCTGACTTCTGCTCAGGTCATGACCTCGCGGTTCATGAGTTCCAGCCCCGTGTCAGGCCCTGTGCTGACAGCTCAGAGCCCACTTTGGATCCTCTGTCTCCCCCCCCGCCTTCGGCCCTCCCCCGCTCATGCTCGCTCTCTCTCTCTCTCTCCCTCTCAAAAAAATAAACATTGGGGTGCCTGGATGGCTCGGTCGGTTAAGTGTCCGACTTCTGCTCAAGTCATGATCTCAAGGTTCCTGTGCGTGGGGCTCTGCGCTGACATCTCAGAGCCTGGAGCCTGCTTCAGATTCTGTGTCTCCCTCTCTCTCTCTCTCTCTCTCTCTCTCTCTGCCCCTCCCCAACTCGCACTCTGTCTCTCTCTCAAAAACAAACAAACATTAAAAAATTTACTAAAAAGAGTGAATCAAGTTGCTTTAGGGTTTTCTTTACTGCCGGCTTAATTACCACTTCACTACTAAATCGGTTACCACTGATCCTCTGTTTTCCAGCTTCTATCTAAAGTTTTGCAATTAGTTCCCCTCTCTCTTTGACCCCTTAATACGATCCTCCTTGTTATTTCCTTAGGATTTTAAAAAGGAGTGGAGTTGAATGCCGGATCCCCGAGTTGATCTGAAAGTCTCCATTTGCTAACCCCGTGTGAACTAGCTTCATTCTCAACCTTCCATAGGCCGTCGAGGTGGATCTTTCCAAAAAAGGTAAACCTGGTCATAATCCACTTCTCGGAGATCCTTTAAGGGCTCTCAAGTGCTTTCAGAACAAAGTCCAAATTACTCAGCCTGCAAGCCGCCTTCTCCTGATCCGGCTCGCACTTCAGTCTGGCCGCTGACACACTCCACTCTCTGGGGCCGGGCCGAACGCCTTGCTGTACTCGGGCTGGGCCGGGCAGGCCCCTTCTCAGCACCATGCACCTGCCGCGCTGATCCCCTTTTCCATCCAACCTCCCGGTCACCGGGTTAATTAACCCCTAAGACCCGATTCTGGCAAGGCTGCATCCCCAAATCCTCGCTCTGTGCTCCCGAAGGTGCACCCTGAGCTTGCCTCTCGGCAAACATCGACCTCACTGTCACGTGGGGCTCCATCCCCTTCACCTCCGGACCCCCAGACCCCACCGCGTAATAGGGAAGCGGAAAGGGGGAAAGGCTGAGATTGCCAAGCCTGTGCTTCGGTGGGGCTGCAGCCCAGGAGGAAGCGCTAGGACGAACAACGCAACACTCACCAAGTCAGGCTCTGCCCCGGCCTCGCCGGACGCCGACGGAGCCCACGGCCGTCCAGTCCGGAGGGACACCCCAGAGCTGCCGCCATCGCCACCCGGCACCAGCAGACGCGCGATAAATTCTCATAGAAGAAATCAAATAGATACCCCAGGGCAGTGTCGCGAAAGCGGACAGGTCTGAATGACCTCAGTCCAAGGAATGAAATGTTTCACCACCGCCTCTTACCACAGGTGGTCGCGAGGTGGCGGCGGCGGCGCAGACCGGGGCGTGCGCACGGCGCCCTGGGAGTTGTAGTTCACCGGGTGACTACCCCCGCCCCAGCAAGGCGAGGCTGCGCTGAGCATCCTGGGAATTGTAGTCTCAGCTAGAGAGCGACCTGCGCAGGCGCAAGCTGACAGCCACTTCCGGGCTCGAGCGTCGAGTTTCGCCGAAGAAGAAAACCCCGCGGAGGAGTCCCGGAGTGACCATGGCGACCTACAGCCTGGCGAACGAGAGGCTGCGGGCCCTGGAAGACATCGAGCGGGAAATCGGCGCCATCCTCCAGAATGCAGGTTCGGGACGCGACGGCGGTACTTGCGCCGCCCGCCGCCAGGCAGTGGGGACGGGAGGGAGCCCGAGTGCTCGCGCTGCGGGGCGGGTCCCGGGGCGGGTCCCGGGGCGGGTCCCGGGGCGGGTCCCGGGGCGGG